>NC_088856.1:36804369-37046173 GCF_963853765.1 Magallana gigas
CATTTATGCAAAACGATCATTTTTAAAGATAGTATTATATCGTACATGTATCTAGTGCTGGTATTTTCTCTATGTCAATAAAGCTATGTAGCGGAGGGGGGGGGGGGGGTCCTGCCCCTGTTTTTAGTCCTTTCACTTAAATCAACATTTTGACACCCCCACCCCCCACCCACCCCCCTCTCCGCTTATCTGGAAAATGGAAACAATATGTTAAGATATTACCCCATCCACTCTCTCCACAAAAAAGGATAAGTATTTAGAAGATATTTTGTAATATGTTTGCCAAGATTTTCAGGTAGTTCTGTCACAAACCCCAACTAGTTACCTAACGATGCTACGTGTCTGGTTATGACATGTTCTCATGTTCCTACACTCCATTCATGTTCCATCCAACTATATGGCATTCTAAGTGGATTATAAAACGGAAAGAAAACGCTTCTATGTCACGCAATAAAAGCTAAAAATATTGGTTTTTTCCCTCGATAAAAACTTAGCCATCAATAAAAGAGATATCTCTTATGGGGATAATTTAATTCCATTTTTTTTAAAAACAATTCAAGAGTATTTCATTTTTACTACCTTGTTAAGGAATCTTTTACATTCCTGTGGGAGTGATCTTTCTTCTCCAGGGAATATTGAACCTAGTTTTAACCACAGGAGCTCAGCACAACCATTTACTTTTGCTTTGATAGGAGATTTTGCTAGAATTTTCAACTTAAAGTTTCGATATGCATTTGACTTTATTTAGCCCCCCCCCCCCAACAGTCTGTAAAATACATACAATTTGTATATAGTGTAGTGTTTGGGGTTTTTTTGGTAGAAAGAGACAAATAATTCTTCCTATAAGAAGTGCTTTTTATTCTTATATAATGAAGCAAAATATAAACACATTAAATATTTTTTTATTGAGCAACTATAGATATATAAACAAGTATGCAGGTTTATCCGTCGATATAATCTTTGAACATCATAGAAGATTGGATAGAAAGAAATGGTTGATATGTTTCAAATTTTCAATACAATATTGTTCCGATATAAAAGTTCATTTTCCAACCCACTCCCCCTGTCTTTTCTCTGACCAGATATTTCGTTTTCCCATAAGGAAATCGCTGTAACGTTTTCCCATAAGGAAATCGCTATAGCGTTTTCTGGGATAAAATTTTTTTGCCAAGAAATTCCGAATAACGTTTTTGGACATGATTTCTTTTACCTAGAAATTCTGAATATCTTTTATCATTTAGTCGCTTTCCGAGAAACTCCGAAAAACGTTTAATTTGACCTAGACGCTTGCCGAGAAATTCCGAAAATCGTTTTGGTATTCCCCGCTTCCCGAGGAACTCCGAATACCTTTTCCCGAGAAATTCGGAGTACTTTTTAGATCTCTGATTTTCCGTAGGATTCTCAGCCATTTTTTGGTTATCACTATTATCTAATTCTTCGCTTAAATCTTTAATAACGGGGGAGTGAATAGAATCCGAACAATTTTCGTCCAAAGTATTCTGTAATTTAAGATGATCAGTATCAAAAGTTTCGGCGTTTTCCAAGTCTCCCCCTTTGATGTTGAGTGGAGAGTCAGCTAATAATGGATCGTCTGGTGTACCAATTCTGGTTTCTGTCAATCCTCTTATTGCAGAGCTAAGAAGATTCTCCTGATCGGAATCATCTAAAAAAAGGAGAACAAGAAGATGATTTATTTAATTTTCTCTCGAATCCAATATCAAAAGACGATATTAGTAGTCATGTTTCCTGGTTGTGTCCTTTAACAGAAATGTTTCATATAATACACTTATACCCCCCCCCCCCCTTCCTCCCCCTTTGTATTTGTCGATTAAAAGTACAGCTTGCAGATCAAAAAGTAGATTGTGAGAATAAAATGTCTTATTATTGATACGTGGTATCCCGAAATATTTAATTTATCGATCGAAAATAAATTGTAAGAGATGGCAGAATCCTTACAAAAATTCAGATTGTGTTATTTGAGTAGTCAGACATGAAACAAATGCATTGCTCACCCCCCCCCCCCCCCACCCCTCCGCACCCTAACCCCCAATTTCAAGCATGGACATCTACAACTATCGGTTAAAGTTTAGAAATATTGTGATATTGATCATGTAATGTGACGAATTCTGCAGAGGCAGAATCAATGTATGATGAAATATTGTTCAAAGAAACTTAAAGATACCATTCCAATAAATACATGTACATGTAATAATATACAAGTTTATATTATATATTTAAATTATAAGTTTGATATCGCTCAATATCACGTTACCACAACATAACCACAAGATAGCCGATCACCACTGCATTCAGTTAGCATGCAACATTTAATGTCTAAAAAATACATATTCCATACTTAAGTTTTAAATATCGCCATGCACAAGATTTCATGTCCACTAAAAACCTGTGCATACATGCGTATTGCATACACTGTATATACAATCTGTGTGTAATTATTTGAAGAAAAAAAATGAAATAATTAAAAAAAAACTAGAAACAATTCTTATGTTATATGATGAAATAAAGGAATTTGATGGAAGGAAAAATAAACTTATGAAACATCGTGTTCATTCAATTACGAACTACAAGAAGTATCATCCCATCTCTACTCAAGGAAATGAACGCTGGTGTTTTATTGACCAAAACCAGGGTCGCTTCATGAAGTTGCTGCATACAACCTTTGTGTGTTACACATAATACACTACGTAATATACACATGTATTTCATGCATGCTCACATGCGCAATACTCTTCCTATGAACATGCAATAAGCGCCGCTCGCTCGCTTCTTAACAAACAGTTACTTCTTATTAACATGTAATTCAGCTATTTTTTTTATTTATAAACTATCCCAGTATTGCATAAGACAGCTGATTAGATCTATCAACTTTGGAAATTAAATTAAATTCAATATAAAAAGTCACTATCATAGTATTGTACTTTTCCGAGGAATTTAATTAGTAAAATGTTGTAACATAATCTTTTTATAAACCGTATATATACTAAAGTCTGAAAGTTTTTACAGCTTGACATACTAGAAATAGATTTTGATTTCAAGCTTTGGGGAAGTTTAATTCACGTGCAATACTGTGACGTAACGATAGAAACGTCTGTTTTCTCAAATATTATTACATGTATTTCGTTTGGATTTCAGTCTATGTTTATATTTTATATACTTAATACAAATAGATCGACCTCGGGCTTAGTCCCCGGTTGATAGATTCTCACTAGGTCTATAAAACGTGTTTATTTCATCAAATTTGATACATTTCATGAAATATTTTATGGCGGTTTTGTGTATTAAAAAAAAACAGGACGTGGGAACTAGGTGTTAACGCATGCGCAGGGAACAATTAGTAGCTATTGGAAATTTTTCTAGTGGTGTCCTCACAAACGCTCAATCCATCTTGAAATAATTTTTTTTTTATTTATGAAAGGTAAAAAATGTTAATAACTTAAAAATAAAGCATCTCAGACAATTCATTCTCTTTAAAGAATTAATCTAGAGTTTTTGCGTTTGTCTGTTTTTAAGAAGTCCTTTAAAGTCATGCGATGGAACTAGGTTTACAAAGTACAATGTCTTATGGAATAGGAGAAGGGTTACCAAAAGGTTTGCTTTGACGAAGGAATTCATTGCAATGAAAAACGAGGTTGACTCACAGACAGGTTTGGACTTACATGTACGATATGGACCCTTGCTGGTATTGTACTTGTGCTCTATGCGCCTGAGTGGGTTGCTCGCTCCGCCTACCTACATACATGGGTGGCTCGAAACGCTTTTGGAGTAATTGACTATGCGCTTGCTTGGCGCTCGCCAAGTCTGCTATTAAACTATTTCTTTTTCCTATAAACACTGGAGTTTCAAAACGCTTAAACTTTTGACTGGACGAATTTGATAAGCTGTCCTCATCATCTGGGATGTCTAAAACCCCACTCCCCGTGTCAGCTGCAGAATAAAAGTTATCGCCATTAAGCAAAGAATCTGCAATACTATCGTGCATGCGCAACTCGTCTGGCACTGACCTGCGTAGTGCTATATAGCTATAATAAATAGTTTTGTCGTCTGTATCCGCCCGCCGCCGCCCAACAAAGAGAGGCGTTCCTCGTTTTCCCACAAGTTTTGGGTTGTTCATTTTGCCTCCTCTCCCCACCACAAGGTGCATGCGACGTTTTCCTACAAAAAAGGGAGCCCTGCGCTTGCCGACGAACATCGGTAGATTTCCTCTCTTGTTCATGTCGAACTCTGAAATGTCTTCGGGAACCAAAATGGTGGACCTCTTTAATTCTTCACGGGGTGAAAACCGTTTAAAGCCAAGGATCGGAGCTGTTCTTTTTCCAAGCGGGTTGCTATCGCGCTTGTCGACTAATAACTGTCTATTCATGCGAGCCTCATGCTCAAATGCGTCGTCTGCGTCACTAGGATAAATGTCAAAAGGCTCTTGGCTCAGGAGTTCGTCCCGAATGGCTGCCTCAAAGCTTAGCAATGCGGCTTCGTTTTCGTCATCGCGTTTACCGATGAATTTCGGAACAAATGGCGACCGCTTGACCCTGTCGTCTGCTTTCCCCGCTGCTTTTGTCTGCTCCTCTAAGTTGCAAAAAAAGAATAAGAATATTTAAATTCTAGCAAGCATTGAGATTGTTTGCATACAGTAACCAAAATGATTCAATATTCATTTGCATATTTTATCATAAAAGTTTATGTAGACCAAAAAAATCAAACAATTTTATTTTTTTTTAAAAATGCGTTTAAAAAAGGTTTTGTAGAATGCAAAAGGCTGACGGTAAAGATTCTTAATTCAAAAACTATCTCATGTTTTTTTTTTTTAAATGACATACATGCAATTGTAAATTTATTAGTACGCTATAGCACACTACAAATTGATTTTTATAAGCCACTAATTTCGTCACATGGTAGAGCGCTTGCTCCCTGTAACGTCAAGTGGATTATGACCTAAACAACTTCGCCCCCACAATTGCACGTAAAGCCAGTGACCATACTACTGCTAAGTAGAGCTCCCTTGCCAGAAAATTGCGAGCAAATCATCTCGATTGGATTTTCCCGATAAAGCGTTATCTCAAATTTAGCGTCCATTGACAAAATTCTTAAATAACGCAATTATGTAAAATAGTCCATGCTATATTTGTCACTCCTATATCTTACCTCGGTACTGTATGGAAGGCCATGCAGCTACGGCTTATGTAAATCAATCATATATAGTATCATTGATATAAACACAGTCGTTCCTTGCTTATCGCATTTGATTTTTTTTTAGCATTATTATTTTTAGACAATATCTTATTTTTCATTTTAATCTCACATTTCTCTAAGAACTGGGGGCTAACTTTATCCTCAGTGGTTTTTTGTGTGAAGTAAAATCCTATCAAAACCTTGGTTTTCACAACTTTACAAATTAAAGCCGCCTTTTTACCTTCTCTTATATCCTACGAGCAAAACATATCTTCGCGCATTTAGTCATTTCTCTCGTTACGAAACCCGGTGATTTAGTGCGACCACCCCTAATCGAGAATTCTGCTCAAAGACTTGCTAATATCATCTAAATTTCAATTGCCAACCGTTCATAACCTAACCTCAATAACCCACATATTTCTATTTGGACTCAAAGACACAATAGCAAATAGATTTCTACTTACAACAAGAAAACTTAATAAATCCATATAAAACCACGAATGTTTACAAACAGATTATATGATGTGATTTTCTTTCGCATATATACAGAGATTGAACTAAATTTAGATAGCATTATTATTAATAAGACTTTTTTGTTAGAAAATATATCTTTATAAGATGTAATTTGAATTGCATATTAATACCCATCTGCTGGTTTGGCGTTGATTAAAAAGTAAATTAAGTATTGTTCTAAAGGTCAGCTTCATTTCTTTTTTTCTAAAATGAAAATAATTTTCAGTAAAAACAATTCATTCCGAAAAAATAGATTTTAAAAATGTTTAAATATTCTGTATTTTATTCCGGATGATCTGTAAGGATTTTTTTTTTATATAAAAAGTGAGGAAGTATATGGCATCTGTAACTGAGCCCCCGTTAGTTAGTATTATTCCATTTAGAACCATTTTAACAAATGCTTGGAGTTTGGTTAGTTGTGTGAAACAGCAATGTGACGTAGGTCTGTCTGTTTCATTGTAGACCATTCAGCCATGGCTCTTTGAAATCAACAAGATTTGTTTGGCTTTCGAGACAAGACTACACAATCGGTGTATATTTCGCTTGAAACCAGCGTCATTTTAAACTTGTTTTGACGCAAGAAATAAATAGCTACGTCCTTCTGAAAGTCCATGGCTTTGTTAAAATGGTTCTATTTACAATATATGTACAATACATGCATGTTGATGTTCTCCGTATTGGAAATAAAAATCTGAGAGATAACATGTCTTCTTCAGAGAGATATGAATATCTTCGCTTTCTGATTTGGCCAACATTGGTTTTTTTTTAAATAACAACAATGAAATGAAAAATGATACTGCAAATTTGTCAATATGTTTTTAATATATATTACATCATAATTGTTAAAAAAAAACTCGAAAAGAATTTATTTTAAGAGAGTTCATATGTACCATTAAAAAAAGCTGCGCGTACGCCTGCATGGGTACATGTATATTTCAAAGGATACTGATGTCCCTGTATATTCATGTAGGTAGATAAAGAGATTGAAATATCAGGGTTTTTTTTATATAGATGCATGTAGGATAAAAAGAGGGAATACTCGTTATGTGTTTTGTTTTTATTTTTACATGTATAAGGATAGAGAGAGAAATCATTTTTTTTTTAAGAATAAAGGAAGGAAATGACACCATGTGCCAACGATGGTGTTCACATATCGCATCATTATGAATTATTGATTTTATTATATAGCTAGAATTGAATATATTCCGGATAATTCAATTTGTCAACTCCGGTACGATTACAATTCCCTTAATACACAAAACCATGAGTCCATGGATTTTGAACAATGAACAAATCATTTTTCTTTTCTTGAATGACACTTGTATGTGTTAAATCACATAATGTCAAGCGATGTCGCTGATTCACGAATCATATTTTGTTGACTTTAATAATTTTCTTGATATCAATAGTGCGCATCATAAGATACACGGTAAATTATTAACGTGCTGTCTTAGCGATTTATTTTAGATTCTAAAAGTAATTTGAATGAGGACATTTGGCAAGGGCTATGGAGACTATTATAAAACCAATCGTAGTGCAATTTCGAAAATTTAATACAGTTATTTGTATTATCTATAAATGTGCGAGTCGGAATGATTTGAATAAATTGCGACAGAGATAACAAAGATAAGAATATAAGATAACAAACACCAAGTTCGGCGATATGCATATTTTAGTCCCGATATGATTATTTAATTTTGGGTACGATTGAGCAATCTTATACAGAGTTAAGCCCCGTGGACGTAGAAAAAGTTCAATTATTTGCAGTTTTCGTTCATTTTCTTCGCAGAGGAGTCACATATTGAAATAGAAAAATAGTATAAAGGTTTATCATAATTATATCTAGGTCAAGTTTAATTTTGGGTACGATCAAGCACTTTTTGACAGAGTAATGTGCATTGGACTTTGAAAAATTTCAATAATTTGTAGTTTAAATCCATTTTTTTTGCAGATGTTTGCAAGGGAGGGGGCATAAGTGTTTTACAGTAATCTCTTTTCTAGACCTACCGTAGTCAGTGGACAACTGTATAAGGACACTACTTACTGAATTTTGGGTACTTTAGGGTAATTTTGGTATAACCATTTAAAACTTAATGGTATTATATATTTATATATTCATATAAACTGGTTGCTGATGTGTGCTTTTAAGTACTTTAATTTCTATTTATTAATCAGCCAATCAGAATATTTTTGTTATATATCTAAATACGCAATTCAGATATCTCAATGTATTTAGATTAAACGAATGTTCCTTGATTGAAAAAGGAATTCTAACAGAATAAAATAAGGAACGTGAATTTCTCTTGAAAAAAAAACTTCTTTTTACTAAACAACCTAAGATAACAATAATATAACAATATATGTTCACTCTGGAAGCAATTGAACGGAAGGTATTGACCGACATCTTTTTTAAAACACAATGAACACAACTACAACAACTATACTCTAATAAGCTAAAAGAAATCCCTCTGGCTTAGGTTAAACGAATTTTGCTAGGCAATCATCTTGATACCGCAAAAAGTCAGCAATAACAACTGTTTTTGTTTTTAGTGAACAAGATCCAAGATTTATTTAAATCATTTTTGATTATCATTTTCAGGTTTTACTACAAAGAAAATACTATTTTTCTATTTGCGTCTACATCTCCCTACTTTGAAATAAAAGGTGAGGATGTTGCAGTGTAAGAATGACACCCACGCCATCTTTGGTGAGGTCACATAGGTCTTTCAGCTAATTAACAACCAAGCAACTCAAAATTGGCCACGTCTACGCACCACAGAGTTATGGAGGGTAATTGTGTTAAAAAAAACCCACTTGTAAATTCAAGTATGCAATCGTGTTGTTGTGGTCTTAATTTTTTAACACAATTAACGTTGTTCATACATTGAAGGATACATTTGTTTGTTAGTGTTAATTAAGACGGCAAAGCAAAAAAATGGTACTGTTATACTGGCAAATATTGTAAAATTGTTGATGTTTAAGAAAACTAGAAGTATCTTGAATGAAATATTAAACAGAGAAATGTATTTTCAATGACATGCTTATTAGATGCATGCTCAGTGCACTGCAAATTCAGTATATTGCATTTAATATACCGGTATATATGACATATCTATTTTACCAGTATACGTCAACTACTACATGTAACATGTTAATGTATATATCCATGTTTATCTGTTGAGGTGTATGATTTGTAGAAGAGAGGGTGCATATATATACTTTTAACACTGCTACAAACTCATTTACAAGTACAAACGAATTTATCTTATTTAAGGGAAACTTAAGTTTTATTTCGTGCTCCATTAATTTCATATTACGCAGCATCAACATTAATTTTAATTTAATATAATTAAGGTACTGTTACTCCTTCAAATTAAAATATTTCTGATATAAAAATAACCACTTAATTTTTTTTTTTAGAAAAAAATTATGATGCAATTTTAATCTTGTTAAATTTTGAGAAAGTTAAGTGAATTGACTTATATCAGATGTTAATACTATGTCGTTAACACTAATGTGAGATACATGTACTTATCCCAGAATTGATTTTACATACAGTATATTTATATATTTTTTTTAGGCATGAGACGTTAAAACAAGTGATCTCAAAACTCTAATCTATGATTTATTTGTTATGTAATTAACATTAATTATTCAATTACGTTGTGCATGTTATAAAGTTATTTTGGTTCTTTTCGAAAGCATTTATTTATATGAATTATAGCTGTAAATCTCAAAGTCAAAAATAAATTGTTGACTATAGGAGACTACTTAATAACTATCGAAAGTTGTGTACTGTTTGTATATAACAATGAGTACTGTTAATAATATGTTTGTTAATAAGTATTTAACTACAAGTTATGGACTACTGCATCTAGACAATTCTTACACAGACAACAGTATTAAAAACTGCCATTATATTTAAAATTTATTGAGACGCAATTAATAATGTTTGTGCCATAAACAGACAACTTGCATTCACTCAATAAGTTCTCGGCTGATTGACCTATTTAAACGTGTAGTAAACGACACACACAATTCCCGCCCCACCCCCGCCCACCCCAATCCACAGTCCCTAGATATGACATATTGATAGATCCATACACATTATTACATATACTAGACTGAGTATGTATTTTATTATAAATGTATATATGTCTTGATTCCTACTGTTAGGTTTCCTTCTTGATCACTCTTGGTTAAGGCATAGTTTAAAGAACAAGTTCTGAACAATTTTTTTCTGAGGACTTTTAATAAAAAAAAAAATTACTAATAATATATGTATATTCATATAATTTTGTGCAATAGAATGTCAACTTCAAGCATAACATTCCCAAGAATCTTGACCACTGTGACTGAATTTGCTTTAAGACTGATATTTTTTTTTTATCAAGAATTGGCCAGAACGTATCTTTTGGTGCAATTTTTATGCCTAATATTGATTAAGATTATGCAATAGAATATCAGGAAAAACTACAATAATATGTAGTGTAAAGTTATTAAAATTAGTCTCTCTGTCCTTGGATTCATTTATTTTCCCAAACTTTGAACTGTACGCATACAGGATTAAAACTGTGTACTAGGTTCAAAGTGAAGCCAATACCATTTTGTTCAAGGTTCAAAGGTGGATTTAACTTAATCATTTCATATTTTGTGACCTTTGAATTAATATGTCAAGGTAATTTCAAATTGTTAAATTCAAGGTTGATATTATACGTGGCAATATGTATTGTGATTAAAAAATCATGTGTTTTTTTGTTCCTGTTCATATTAAGAATTACTTTAAATTTATAGTTTGCACATTGTGGGTTCTTTTTTGGTATTTTTGGTATTAGTTAATTAGATGCGTTATGATTATGTCAATATTTATTTCACTAAGCTTTAATTTAATTAAGCTTGTAGTCTTAGAATTTTAGCATGTGAATGAGGAATCATTTTGAAGTTCGTATTTAATGTACACCCAACTTTTAAGGCTTTAGTCCCCATAAATCAGAAATCCGTTTGATTAGCAGTCATTATTGAGAAATGCATTTTTATAGAGTTTATTTTTTAAAAGATTGTTTTTCTTCAAAATACAACCAAAAATAGGTATTTTGACATGATTTTAATTTACCTACGTTTATATATATCAGCTAAGATGACAATACTATATTCTTGTGAAGATGATATCCCTACAAAGAAATCCTATCTGATTCGTTAAAGATGTACTTTTATCTCTGTTATATAACCAAAGGAGTTTAACATTTGGATGGTCATGTGTTAATTCATTGTATCCTGTACACTTAAATGTTACAGAGAGAGAGAGAATGAGAGAGAGAGAGAGAGAGAGAGAGAGAGAGAGAGAGAGAGAGAGATATTCCATGTATAACAATTAAAAGTGATTAGAAAGTTCATTCCTTATATAGTGATATTAAAAGTTGTTTTTTTTGTAAAAGAATTTGTTTTAAGAATATGAAATGATGGATAAATCTACGAAATTTCACCCTCCTGGAATCTGCAATATTTCCTTGTTAACAGTTTCTAATTCTCTTGTTGTTTTATACCTGTACTTATAAATGACATTTCTTCTATAAAATGGAATGTTAAAATAACTTTATGATCCATTTGCTATTTTACTAGCTGCTCTTGAACATTAACTACTTAGAAATTACACTTTGTAAAAAGCAAATGTAGCCAAACTGCATTTATATACTTCTTAACAGAACTATGTTATATTTGATATAGTACATACATGTATGTGATTGTTACACAAACATTCCATGAACAAACGTTCTCTTATTTACGCCATCCTTTTCAGTTCTGAGATGTTATGCAGTACATGCACATGTACATGTTTATGAAAATTTAATATGTTAATGAACAGTTAAGTGTACCATTGACACTCTCATAAACTCTTTGATGTCTAGTTAATGTAATTATTTTTATGTGTGAGACTTATTTCTGATGTTGATAAAAATAATAAAATTGAACAGTTAAAAAAAGGGTTTTTCTTTTGTGCATGTATACTGGTAATAATCAGATTTATAAAAAATCATCTTCAGATTTTTTTTATCCAATTTTCATCAAATCATATTACATGTACACATTCTGTCTGCGAAAATTTTTTCCGTATCGTATATTCTTACAATCTAAGTTTAATCTCTCCCCCCCCCCCTCAACTCTTCCCAGTGTGGCCTTGACATGGCATCTATAAAAAATCTCTGAAATGATAATATAAGAAAATTCAAGTAATTCTCTCCTTACTTTTTAATACGTTTTTAACGACAAGAATCGAGTAAGTAAAAAAATTAACTAAATGATGTCACCCTTGTGAACAAAAGTACCTCCGCCCCTGAATCATCACTCTTTTCGAACTTCCAGACCTAAAGGAGTAATCGTTATTGTTCATGATAATGATAAATATATGCTTGCTTTTGCAGATATTTTACAATTACCAGATAAAAGCCTCACTTTTCTTTAACATATTTTTCTTTGTAAAATAAAAGCTTCTATCACTTGGTCATGGTTTGAAAAAAAATACCATATACAAGCAAGTATATATTATAAAAGTTTTAGATAAACGAAATCACTAGCTTCTTGTTTTATTTGGATTATAAAACAAAAATCAAAATATATTTATTATCAATTTTCTTATTATTCCCATTGAAAGGGATCTTTGTCTTCAATGAGAATCAGACACCCAAAAATGATTGGCTGAAATTGGTTCTGTGGTTGACAAGGAAACGATGGCAAGTCCTAAAGAACAGGAAAAGGTCATATATTAGATCAGATTCTATACTCTTTCATACTGATAATTAAACAGGAAAATACTGTATCAGAAGCTGATATTAAGCCCATAGTATATATGTTATGCATCTGAGGCTGTTATGGATCGTATACCTAAATAACTCTCTATAATATATAATAAATTTATCAGTACATGTATTTGTATTATTAAATACCCAAGTATTTACGAATGTATCTTCAATCAGATGTACACATGTATACTACAACATCAAGGCCATTTGAATTATATAAATGTTAATTTGAATCGAAGACCTGCGGATAAAGGTATAATTGCCGTCAACAAGTGTCAGTAAATTCTGAATCCGCCGAGAATGCAAAAAAAGAGTGAGGTGGCAAAAACCACATGTCTAGGACCTATCAGGCTTGATAAAGAATTCTCGAGTTAAAACCCAGTTTTAGAAATCCTATTGAATGGCTCTTACATTCAAATTCACCCAGCATAACAAGCATGAGTAAATTTAAAATGCTAGTAAAATCATAAGATGAATAGACCGTCTTTAAAAAATTCATCAAAGATATTGATTATCTCATCCATGCAGAAAAAAATGAATTCGCGCATAGCATCCCTCATCCGAATCTAATTTGCATTTCAGGTGGTTGAAAATCATTCTACACTCTCACATTTAATTATAGTAAAAGTATCATGGTTATTTTTTTTATTTACACTTAAATATGTACATAAATAAACAATATATACATTCTATATACAGTTATATGTATCCGAGGCAATATTTACCGGACCTTATTCATGAATACTTGTACTTACACTCTCTACCCCCCTTTTTGTATTTCTGTATTACAAAACGGTAATTTATTTTATAACCATTATATTTATGACATTATTTCTTGCATGATCAACACACTGTTTACAAATATCATTTTGCTCTAGTTGTATAATGCCCCTATATATAAAAAAATAGTTATCCTCCATGCAAATAAATTGTTTTGTTTGTTCAAGGTCTGTAGCCAGGAGATTTAAATCCTTTAA
Organism: Magallana gigas; assembly: GCF_963853765.1. Classification (NCBI taxonomy): domain Eukaryota; kingdom Metazoa; phylum Mollusca; class Bivalvia; order Ostreida; family Ostreidae; genus Magallana; species Magallana gigas. The sequence continues at coordinate 36,817,844 of NC_088856.1, forward strand.
ACTCTACAACAAGGAAGTAGGATACACAAGTCTCGTACGTATTCTCTCAGGTGTCATCGACGCCATTCCGAACGAAATACTTTTAAGGTCACATTGATCAGCTGTTGATGGTAAGTAAGAATAATTGTATCTGATGATCAAAATATTTCCTAAGCGTGATATTGATTTAGTTCAATATCATTGATATGGATTAAGTCCAGATTATTTGATCGCTTAACGTTGGGTAATTCTATATTGAAGTTCTTATACTAAACCGAAAGTAGTGGCCATTTTGAACAAAATGACTTGCGTTTTAAAATTCTCTACCATCGGCTCATACATTCACTAATGTTTAATTTGTTTACATATAAATTGTACGTGTTCTTATATAATTGTATATTGTAAACCAATGGCGGATTAAGAGGGTGGCGCACCCGGCGCGCGCCCCTTCTATAAAATTGTCAAAACAAAGTTATACTCCTTCGATGAAAGAAAATATACAACTTCCGAGTCTTAATTATGAACTTTTTGGGAACTCATGGGATTTCTCTACATTAAATTGATTTCAACGTGTTGTATAAAATTAAAAAAACCGTGTGTAACGTACATAGAAAGTCCATTTCCTATTTCAATTAACCTCTCCTTGGGTTCAAATGTGGCCAGTCATTCGATTTTAGATACATGTAGTTTGTTATACTAGGTACATGTTGTGTCTCAACCGACTCTTCCATGTTTATTATACATCGTCCCATTGAACTTAATTTTTTTTAACTGATTAATTTATAGCCATTCGTAAGGAAAAAGAAATGTTTCTTATATTTCTGCATGGCAGAGGGTTTTGATAGGATTTTGTAGGTCTTTTATTTACAAATGTATAAAAAAGTTCAATCGTTATCTGGGTCCCCACCAGGGCTGCCCAGACACCTTGCCTAAATCTGGCGCCCCCTCTAAATTCAAACCCTGTTGAACCAAATGATCTGGTTAACAAACAAATGAGACTCGCTCTGTTTCATTTTGATCAATAGTCTAAAACTGATTAGTAAGGAAAGCTACCATGCTCGGATCTGAACGGAGGGGGAGGGGGTGGGTCCCTAGAAACTCAAAGATTACTACATTCACATTGTAAAATTATCCCCCCCCCCAAACCGGCAGACCCCTTTGACACCCCCCCCCCCCCTTTGCAAAAAAAATGTCTGAATCCGCGATTGACTGTACCTTAATGTAATTATTATTATTAGAGATGCCTAGATAGAAATTGGTATAGACATCCAAAAAGTTGATAATAATATGGAATGGACAAAATCAAACACCTCTATCTAATAAACTATTCTAGATGTCAAAATGCTTATACATAAATGTATGTGTGCGTGTGTGTGGAAGAGGGGGGTTGGTAGAAATGATTGACTTCATGCGATTTTTAATGGCAAAATAAATGTTACAGATTTCATAAAAATACTGGCACATTTCTCATTTCAGATGGCATTATCTAAATCCCAAATACCACCCGACGCCCAGCATTATTTGGTGTGTGGCACTGAAGGCTGTGAGAGGAACTGCCAGTTTTACTGCAATGACTGTCACCAACAAATGTGTGAACAATGCAGAGATGAACATCAGAAGAATAAAAAAACCAAGATCCATGAAGTAGTCCCTTATAAACAACGCAAACGACAACTACCTGTCGAGAAATGCCAGATCCACCCAACAAAAGAAATGGTTCTTCTCTGCAAGGAATGCCAAATTCCCATTTGTTACAAATGCACAGCTACAGAAGAACATCGCGGCCATGCGTTTACTGACCTAGAAATAGACTTTGATGAAAATATTTCCCTATGTCATGAAGAAATTGCAAAAATTAGAAATTATTTTGAGCCAACTTCTCAAGTTTTGAAAAAAGAAATTGCTGGCGATGTCAAAGAAATAAAGAAGATTATGGACGGCATAAGAACGTCCATGAAGGCTGAAGCTGAGTCTATGAAAAAGCTCGTAGACACAGTCACATCAGAAAATATAAAACAAGTCGACAAAATTGAACAGTCATTATTAGAAACATTTAACGGCCAAACTCAAAAAATAGATGACTACATCACCTATCTAGATGAATCATCTACAAACATAGAACAAATAACATATGCTCTCAAATCAGAAAGCTTTATCATTCGGCCTTTACCAGAGACATCCAAACCAGTTCCACCCATCTTTACTGCCGGTAATTTTAGCAAGGAAGATATCGCCAAACTACTGGGTAGAATAACTATTCAAAACACTAAACCTGAGAACAGAAAAATAAAACCCATGGAGACTGCCTCAACACAGTTGAAACCTACAGGGAAACAAAGTAAACAAGGGAGAGAGAAATCTGACGTGAAACGAACACTGTCTCTGTCTTCCTCCGTCACCAAGGTCAGGGAGTACACAGTACTAGTTGTTGATAATGTATTTCATATATCACTGGGTAAATCAGGCAGACTCTGGGTCAGTGATAGTAATGGCAACTTTGTCCAAATAGATCTTCAAGGGAATCAGCTACAGAAGATACAAACCAGTGGTGGATCAGGAAGCTACCGGCACACAGTCACACAGGACGGGGATCTAATCTATACAGACAGAAACAACGTCATCAATAGGATAACACAGAATAATACAATCACTGAATTCATAAAAACAGGAGACTGGAAACCAGTCAGTATACACTCCTCCCACATCAACGGGGACATACTGGTGGGGATGGAGACAGATGAAGAGGGTAAAGTCACCAGGTACAACAAGACAGGGATAGAAATACAGAACATACAGAGAGACAACAAAGGACATAAATTGTACAAGTATCCACAATACATCACAGAAAACATCAATGGTGATGTCTGTGTATCAGACTATGGCAATGATACTGTAGTGGTGGTGGATAAATCAGAACAACATAGGTTCTCCTACACAGGTCAGGGGTCAGGGTTTCATCCCTGTGGAATATGTACTGATGTACTCGGTCACATCCTGGTGTGTGATAGTTATAGCAACACAGTTCATCTCCTGGATCAGAATGGTCGGTTCTTGACTCTACTATTCACAGAACAACAAGGGGTAGATTATCCCCGTAGTGTGTGTGTGGATGATGACAACAATCTCTGGATGGGACAACTCACCAACAAAGTGATAGTGTACAAGTATCTACAGTGAACATTATATATGTTCATTTATGTCCATACAATAATTAGGTACTGTGCGTATGTTGTAAGACAATGTAACAACAACACTGTTACATTGTACAGTTACTTGTATCCACAGTATACATTGACGTACATAGACATCATTCATGTAAACCTGTGTATGTTTTTTTAATAACATTGTATCGGTTTTTATTAATGACTATTTTCCATTGCTGTCGATATGATAATAGGTATGTAACTATGTATTAAAAATATCAAATTGTTCTGAGTTATAAGTTATATTAGAAACTACTAGTTTGAATCTTGTCTATTAAAGTTAGCAAAAAGACTTTATTTACAAACGGCGCAATATGTCTGATATGGTTGACGGAATATGATTTAAAAAAAAAAAGATGCATTAATTAAAACGTTGTCCGAAATAAGTAAATAAAAGAATAACTTATCTTTTTAAGCATCACATTTGAGATGAAAACGACCAGAGAGAGAGAGAGAGAGAGAGAGAGAGAGAGAGAGAGAGAGAGAGAGAGAGAGAGAGCGTGCTAGGCGGACTTGTTCTGTGAGCAATAGAACTGCATGTAACTACGTATACCTTGTATGAGTATATGATTAAGTAAAAGCTTAGTTTTCTGATTGGCTGATATCCAACAACCTTGAAAAAATGAAACGTTACACTTTCTCGTGTCCTAGGAGGTCACATCGAAAAATTACTAATAGCAACACAATACCGGTAGTTATTGTGGACAAATGCCAGTATACCTCAGTGTGTTGCGCCAACTGCAACCAAAACATTACTTGCAAATTGAAAATCCAAACGTTAATCATTTTCGTAAAACATACAAAATAATGGTATATGTCACTTTTTCTGCGATAACAAACGCTCGTAAAAATTCGGAATTGAATTTAATGAAAAAAACTACAAACACATTATACAGTTATAGGATGTAGCATGGTGGGATACCATCACCTGAAAAGTCAGATACATGTACAAGAATGTATCAAATACAAGGGATCCATCTATCTTTAAATCAACAATTCAAGCAATCTTTAAAGGACCGATCTCGTGGTTTTTTTAAAATCGAGATTTGTTTTAAAATCATGTCTCTAAAGTAGAGTATATAATCTAACGTTATGTAAAGTTCGGCGATATGCATATTTTAGCTCCGATACGATCCAAGAGAGGTTACTCTGATAAGGAAGTAGACCAAATTATTAATGGAATATGCACAACAAAAGGTAATACGTAGAAATTTAGTCCTAAGAAGCAAACGACGTCAACCAAATGCTACGATTACTAAAACAGCCAGAATAATAAGTTTAAAAACAAACTTTACATTTTCAAACACTGGAACAGTTTGGAAACAAACACACTTTGCCGATAGATATTATTCAACGAACGAGTAATATGCCATAGTAAATACAAAAAATATGAGGAAAATTATAATTTAGTCACGCTTATAAAACCTTAAGCTTAAAACTTTTAATGAAGGGGGACTCTGATAATGTAATGGTTGCCCTTCAGAACAGAAAAAAAATTGCATTTCCCTTTTAAAAACACACTGCTTTCATAGTAAAATTTATCTGTTCATAACTTTAAATAAATGATAAAAGAAAAAAAGAATATTAAATGGTTAACATTTTGCTAGTTACAATAATGTGAGTTGATTTATTGTAAACTTATGTAGCATTTTGAAATATATGCGAATATATTACGTAGATCATTAATATATCAAAATAGATAAAGCAAGTTATATAGAGTGTCGGGTCCTATCTACACAAGTGTGGTTAATTGATGACCTTTTTTAAAATCTATTTTGTTAAGCGGGTATATAGAGTTTAAAGTCCTTTATAAGACTGTCTATATTTAACCAAATATTTCTAAAAACACAAAATAAACAAAAACCGTTCCTCACAACACGCTTAAAAATACAACAATAACAAAACAAGAAAACAAATCATTGATAAACATTAATGATGAAAAACTTCCAATACAAATATCATAAATATCATAACACTCCATATAACACCTAGTGGGCTTTTATAAAATAGTACTGGGGTCGTTATGAAACAAACGTGCGAAACAATCGAATCTTAGAAAAGGGACGCTATTTTTGCTACAGTGTAATCCACCTCTGCGGTTTTGCACTGATCTCTCTCGGTCATTTACGTAAACACGGTAACAAAAAAGACGTGGTGATCCGAATGACTGCATGCTCACTGCATAAATTACAGAATTATCATGGTGCATTTCAAAGTTCGAAAATTCTACACTGGTGAAAGTATTTTGATTACTATGTTTTTTAATCCCAATAAGAAAGATAGGTGCCCCATACCACCTTAACATCGACAAGTGTGAGGATATACATGGAGACATAAGTCACCCATGTGAACATGTAATTATCATAGAGCTATACAGAGAACAAGAGAATCGCACGCCATGTTTTAAAAAAAATCAATGTCATGTAAACTTTAAACATTTTTTTACATATTTAGATTTGATTGAAGTCGCATTATTTTCTCTGGAAATCAGTTCACTCTAATTAAAACGGTGTGATTACAAATAAAAGATTGAAAGAATCAGATGACTGTTTAAAAGCGGCCATCGGGGAGTCCTAATCGTAGCAGCACTTTACTATGACATGTGAAACTTTATTTGTAAGGTTTCTTATCATATTTTTTGACAGTGCATCAGAACAAAGATATTCAAAACAATCAGTTTCACAGTCTGAATGCCTCGGGAATCTGACTACTCATTTCGGGGTACAGTTCCCACACTCAGTGCTTACAAAACATGTTTGTTTTGTCGAATTAAGATTGTTGGAAACAAAGTCTCTGAAATGGTTTTCATGTTTCAGAAAAGTCTAAGCATGTATATCAAAATTTGATTGAATTATTTCTGCCACAACAATATTTTATCCACAAAGAAAGGTCATCAAGTTGATAAGTTTTGTAGTCCCTTTCAGCTTTTAGGTACCCGTTTATGTTCTGAGCCTTTACATCATGTATGTTACAAAAGTTGTTCAAACGTCTAAGATAATAGATTTAGAATGAACTTCACAAAAAGGATGAAGGTGAGATAAGAATAACACATACAATCAATTACATGTTATAAGTTTTCTTTTTTTCTTCTTCACCGTTATCGCCTTCAAAGTTAAAGTAACCATTAAATTTGTCTCTATATCAGACAATAGGAGCAGTGTGTTTTAAAGTTGGACACTCCCGTCCTCTTCCCACGCCCGGCCTCAACGCCCCAATTAATACCAATGCTGAAATAACATGACTGTATACTTGTAAAAATACAGATCATACATGTACATCTGTATATATAGACGATGTATGTTATAACCATTAAGCTCAAGTTTAATGCATGGTAACCCTCCTTTCGCTCAAGCAAAAACAAACATCATGTTTGTAAGACGTCTTCACGTGAGATCAATTTTTGGAAGCGCTAGATCATATATCTTCGACTGAAGCCGGTCATCGAATATCACACAAAGTCAGTCCTTAATCTGAAGATAACCATTATCGAATTTCAGGTCAAAAGTTCAAAGATCAGGTGCATTTATTCTACAGGCAAAGAACCAACAGCATCTAGGGGAAAGAATGGAGAATGAATTTGACAGAAATGTCGTGTTTGATAAAGGATCTTCTTAATACTTTGATTTATCAAATCGGTTCTGCTGGGATTGAATTAATGTTAATCATGATTACATTATAATTTTTTTCCTCCCGTGAATTACTGGGTCAAAAAAGTCACCAACCCCAGCATTAATTATTAACGGCATTAAATGTCGGGTAAAATAAGTGAACAAACTAGAGCAGAGCTCGTGGCAAAGCCACGAGTAGGTCTTCCGTTGTTGCTGCGGGTTAAAAATATATGTGATATGGTGTCAAAAATTATATTTACATTTTACAGTGTCTTTGCCTGTGATAACACTACGTATCAATTTTGTACTATAAAACCCATAATACAAGTGACGTCAAATTGAGGCGCCAGCGGGGTTTGCTTATTTATATTTTAATATTTAATCGCACAATGGCTAAAAATTATATAAATATAAGTAATAAGGAATCATTCTTTGAATATTATGAGGTGATAATTTCGGTCGGGGTTTGATCAATTCTATCATAAAGCCCTTCGGGCTTTATTGGATGTGATTTTGGCCCGACCAAAATATCACCTCATAATACTCAAAGAATGATTCCTTATTCATTATATAATGACTAAACTTTCAATTCCGCTTTTGATATAAAAACGTGTCGTGATTGAAAACCTGTATATAAAATGTGTTTTGAACAAGACAGGAAGAAAATGTTTTTGGAAAACTATTTGTCGAACACAATCTGTGTAATCGTTTCAAAAATTCTATAAAAAGTGAGATGTTTAATGGCGAGTTAAATTTTCAAAAGGTAGCAAGCATTGTTATAAACAGTATGTACTCATGATTCATGTCAGGAATTGCAGTTTTTTTAAAAACCTAACCCGCCTACAAAACACGTAACCTTTTCTCTAAGATAACTTGTTTATTTAAATCTTTTTTTGAAGACTATTTGCAAGTTTAAAATTGTTACGTGCTGACAAAATTTAGTAATTTGTCAAAATTGATGGCAGCATTGAGATTTTCTTCAGGGAAATGTGTGTCGTGTCGTCTGATATTATTTAATGATACGAATAGATTTGGACATTCAAAATAATATATAATCAGCTAAAAAAAGATGAGCGGGAGAATTTATGCAAAAGCGAGCATCTAAATTTTACACCAGATGGTCCTGTTTCATAGAGACACCGCTATGTAATGTGAATTAAATAACCTTATTTACAGAAATGAATGTTACTTCTCTTGACGATATAATAATATGCAAAATCCTTATTTTTAAGTCAGTGGGTTGACTAATTAAATTAAAAAAAAACTTCAATTGCGCTTGCGTAAATTGGAATTCTGGGAAGGAATTAGACAGTCCGTGTTAGAGAAATTCGAAGAGGTTATGAAACTGGTCAGTTTCTATATCAAACTGTGCATTGATGTATTAAAAGACTATCATTGGTATCGTCTGTAGCCATGGTCCGGAATCCGTATGTGCAGTCATACATTGTATGTACATCGATACACCTATACCTCCTCACCTACAGCCATACAAATGAGGATGCAACCTTCATATACACAAGCATATTAGTATTATAGATCTGGAAACTATTTATCTTGTATTTTAATATATTGGGTATTCGTTGTTCACATAAAAGCCACCTATATTCCACTGGCTGTAACTAACATTGTAAGTAAATTAAGTTGCATTACAACCTCATTATAAACAACTTCAATTAAAATTTGTTTTTTTTAAATCAATTTCCATACAGATAACAATAAATAAAATTCCCAATAACGCACATCTATCTCACATAAGTGTAACTTTGAGAAGTGCATATATTTTTGGGAGGCAGATATGTCACTATATTATAGTCTGAAAGTCAAGTGAATTATCATAGTCTTTCAAAGAAATAAGAAATCCGTCGACAGTTGCAGTACTTTGATGATTTCTATGGTGATCGACTGCATTGCTTAATGTAGTCGTATTTCCCAAGAACAAAATTTTCTTTGTCTTCAAACTTTTAATTATAATATATTATGAATTATTATGTTCATAACCATAAACGTTTAGCGTGTTCAACAGGTTAATTTATTAGCCACATTTTTAGGTTACTATTTCACATATTTAATGTGAAGATGATTGACTTCGAATAATAGTCTTATTGTTTATAAAAGCACCCTTCCAACTGTTAGTCAATTACATATGTTCTGAGTTGTGTGCGCTGAAGCGACACAAGATCGTCGGTCGCACGTGGCGATTGAATTAACACAGACTGACCGAATAAACACACGGGTGGGAAAATTAAACACGTTGAGGAGAAAATGTTACACATAAGAAGAAGTCACCCAAAATGATTTTCGACAGAACTGGATATTTTTTCGCCAATTTAAAAAAATCCAGCGCGAGCACTTGTCAGAGGGGCGGGAGGAGGGTGGAACGCAGCACTGAGTTCGCTTCCACACTGAAACGAACAACCATGTAGAAAAACTACAGAGTGATTAATATGTGACCGATATAATCTAATCTTAAGTTGTTTAAAACTCATGTGAATATTCTTTTAAATAATCATCAAATGCCTCAATTCAGGACAATTCAGGACATTCTTTTATCGTGCTAGCACCTACCGCAAACATGTAACATGGAACTTTGATTATAATTTGATTTGATTTTTTGAACTAACTTGTACGCTATCGTATAATTAAATCAATGCTTAATCAACTGTATAAGTAAAATAAATTCATTTATTTTTGTCATAAATCTATATAATAGTTGAAAACATAATAAAATATAGTTATGTCCGTGCAAGATATGAAACATGAACGCGTGATAAGGTACATGTAGAAGAACACGAGCCGACCACAGATCACTTGTCCACTCGCGCTGGATCTCCTCGGCCATGTGCGAGGGATGATCATCATTTAATTTGGGGGGGGGGGGGGGTTAAATTTTTTTAGATATACAAACCAACCATTAATTTATGTCTGACTATGTTTCCAATTTGGAGTAATATCTTTCATTAATATTCAGTTACACTCAAATGTTTAATTAAATAAATACAAGATGGACAAACTTTTATAATATAAAATTAAAACAGTTCTTGTATTTACGGCTATATAAACTCAAAGTTCATCTTCATCTAAGTGTGCGTCGCGGTGTGCGAATCTTGTGTATTAGATAACCGCTTACCGCTAGTAGTGCAGCCGTGGCCGTGGACGAAGTATAGATTACGTAAATGTACAACGCACAGACACGCACAGCTCAGAACCCAGGGATATTTGAAAAGTTTGCAATATTATGACCATATTCTATCAAATAGAAGTTCTTTATTTTAAATTTAAAACCCACAATTGATCTATGTCTGATATTGCTTTAGATTGAGAATGACATTGCTTTTATTAATTAACTGAACGATTTCTTAATTGATACCCAATCTTTTAGTCCATAAACTTTTATGTGTAATCAAAACTAAAACAATTTTTGAGTTCGCGACTAAATAAACTCATTTATGAGAGACGCAACTCTCGTGTATTAGATAACCGCTGACCGCTAGGTAGCCCAGCCGCGACCATGGTGACCGATTTTCTCGGCCGCGGTTTCGTTAACTTGGCCAGATTGCCGCGAGTACTGGTCAACACGTATTACTTTTTACCCTCATATTATGCTATACCCGAACACAAAAACAGTTTTATGAGATCAATAAAGTCACAAACAACATTTTTTGCAGCGACGCCCATATCGAAAAATTTACCGTTTAAGAGTTATGAAGCAAAGACTTTTAAGGGATCTAGACCCCTCATTATAGGGGCTAGCCCCTTTTTTATGGTATCAAATGAAAGCTCTTAATATTCTGCACAACTTTTATTCTATATGTGTCTAGAAAAAATTTACAACTAAAAGGTTATTGAGCAAAGATATAAGCAAAATTTAACATTTTTTGAAACATAAATTTCGATGTAATTTTTTAAGCAGTATACGTGTGTTAATCAAACATGTAAAACTAGGAGGACAACGTTCAAGATGTCTACATTAAAGATTTGTAAATTAAAACTACTTGCTACGGATCTACTCGGAGCCTTTGCAGGTACACGAGACCCACTAAAAAAATATTCAAAGGGGAATAACTCAAAACCGGAAGTAGCGATTTCACCACATTTTTTGCTATAGTAAGCTATTATCGTTTACAATAAACCCTGAAAATTTGAATAAAATCTAATGATAAACAAGCGAGATATAACAGTTTAAAGAAACATCTAGAAGAAAAAGAAGAAGAAAACTAGAGCAAAGCTCGTTGCAAAGCAACGAGTGGGTCTTCCGTCAATGTCGGAAGTAAAGCTGGAAGTTCATGTAAGAAGCAGAGCTCTTAAACCAATAACAAGAGTAACTAAAATAAAAAGATGAAAAAAATCGAATTATTCCTGGTACGACTTAACAAAATCCGAATGATTTTAAGTACGACTTAACAAAAACCTTACTAATTTCAAGTACGACTTAACAAGTTTTTTTTGTACAAGTTAATTTTACTTTGAACATTACGCTATTTTTTAAACCAAGGACGCGGAATCAAAATTTCTGGAAATATCAATTTTTAAACCCCAATATCTCTAATGCATCGTCCGATTTTAAAACGGCTTTCAGTGTTAGATTAAGCTGAATAAGCTCTACAAAACAGATATTCATTTTTGACTTGATCAAAAAATTCAATTTTTCGAAAAATTTGATTCACTTCCGGTTTTGACCGGAAGTGACAGATTTTCATTTTGAGCCTTATTACAGAGGTAAAACGACAAAATCATAACCATTGAAAATTTCAAGCCTCTATCTTAAAGCGTTTTTAGAAACGCTGCGGACAAAATGACTTTCTAAAATTTTTTGTTTAAATGACGTAACGTAAAAACGGAAAGGTCGTTTTCAAAGAAACTTTAGGATCTTAGAGGCATAATAGTTGCACATAATCTCTCAAAGTTTCATCTCAATCGGTTATAAACTTTTTGAGTTATAAAGCCGAAAAGGAGTCAGATACAAAAGATGTCACCTTTGACCTTCCAAACTGTGCTTGTTGCACCATCAAATGTCAGAAACTTAGCAATGTAAAGTTTATTATATTTCTGTGAATATTTCCTATGTAAAATTACAATGAATAAACATGCTATTCCATCTAACTGTGAAATAGTTTCTATGCTATCTGTCCATAGTGAATAGTCAACGAAAGTATTCACCAGCAGCATACAATTTCCCTTTTTTAAACTCGGAACACCTCTGGTATAATCCGATCACAGCATTAAATTCAAAGTCCGATAATTCTAATTTGTTTATCATCAAGAAATTCTGCATCGCCAACAAATAAAGTTTTCTTCAGGATAATAATTAAGATATCTATAGCTATTTACTGACAGAAAGACAGACTAAGACTGTTGTGTTGTGTGAGGATGACAGACAGTTTATTGTCCCCCTCAACAGCAACTATTTCACTTGGCTTCGCCCCATGAAATAGTGGCTGTCTTGGAGGACAATAAACTTGCTATCATCCTCATACCCAGTGAATAGGTATATAATGTCCCATCCACATAAATTTCGAGTTACGCGGGTATGATAAGGCAACTAACAGCGATCAAATTCCTCTGATCGATATGACGTCACAATAAGCAGCATGATGTCATATTTTACTCAGAAACATGTCGATTTTAACTTTATCTCTGGTTTAAATTATAAAAACTACAGACATAAAATATCACTAAAAACTCTTCTAACTGAATATATCTTTGATTTTTCTCTATTACGTATAATTATCATTGATGACGTCACAAGCATGTTTAATAGAGAAGATCATGTCGGGAGACAAATCATCGGAATGCAGTGTAAACAATGCCGAAATAAGACTTATTTAATACAGATACCTAAGATTTAGATGAGTGTCAGTTAGGATATAATCAGGATAATACAGGCATGGATATTTTGTTTAATCAGCGAGTGTTATAAGGTAAGCAGATCGACATTTATATGGCTTGACCAGCCTTTCCTCTGTCAGTGTGTACAGAAAAAGGCAAAAGTGTAACACTACCCCGGATATTATGAAAGATGACTTTGTTAAATATCAACGGTGTATGACCTAAACTACTTGAAAAGTGCTGCTAGAATCCTGTGAATTGTTGTTTTAAATGAAATATACGTAATATTTTCAGTGAAATTATAGAAGTTGAGAGGGTTTCCGATAAATATTTACAATATTTATTTTATGCGATTAACAATAGGATTCTAGCAGTAATACTAATAAACCTGAACTAATTGACGATCGAATTATTGTAACAAACAGACAAATGAACTTCGGGGTAGTGTTACACTTTTTGATTTTTTGTTAAGGTAAAAAATTGATCTATTTATAACTGTCACGTGATACCATGGCACGGCAGCTTCAAAGATCGAGTCGATTCCGAAGTAGAAAAATAATATCTTGGTGAACACGTTCACTTGGTATTAATATAACACACTGTTTTCATAAAAATAAACAGTTTTCAAATAGATCATAATTTTGATGGTCATTAAACTAAAAGTTGCCTTAACCTACCCGCGTATATAACCTCCCATTTGTAACCTGCAATTTCACAGTGTAAAGTCAACACAACAGTCTTAGCCGCAAGTTTCACCATTCAATTCGCATGTACGTATTAAACATTAGGGGTTTTCATATTGCATACCAATTCCAACAAGGGAGATCCCTCTAATGATGATCATTAAAATTCATTTTATGAATCTTAGCAACACTCATAAGCCTTCAATTGTGCAGCATCTCTTAAGGTGGCTCAAAACACCTTGAAATATTTTCTCAAATCAGCAGAAAATTACTTGATTATGATAGATATCATAATTGATAAGAAGTGTTTAAGTCAAATAGGCAAAAAATATGCAAATTTGGATGAACAATTACATTTTCAAAAATTTAATTCAATAAACAGTAACAAAAGCTCCAGGCGGACTAAAACTCAAACGCTTTAGAAACCCAATACTTTAACCATTAAGCTATGACGGTATACAACCCAATCAAACGATATTAAGAGTTCAACAAAACATTTAAATCGCCATCTTGTGAAGTAGTGTCTTAAAAAGTATAAGTCTAGGTGTAGTGATGTACCTTAATTTTACAAAAATATTAACGGGTACTTTATCCGAATGGTCCCTTGCTACCTTTAACTTAGTACATTTTATGAACAGATGTCTTTGTCTTAGAATAAGAAAGCTAATGCAATTCTGAGAAAAAAGTATACCACATATTGACAATTCCATTGAGGTTTAATAAACATATGGCCATTTAAGTGAACCCACCATTTCCAATTTCTTTTACTCAACACAGATTTACAGGGTTCTCCTTAGTAAAACATCTTTACCTGACCTTTTAGAGGTCAATTGTTGTTCAACCACCTTTAATAAGAAACCTTATTCAATACAACATACATCTACATGATATAATCTTGATAAAAGCATCACATAACTTAGAAATGCCCTTACATGTATACCCACCCCCTATCTTTTGATTTTCATAAAAAGTCATGGTTTGAAATCTTTTACCTAATTTTCTGAAACTTGTGGCAATTTCTATGAGTCATTTCTCACACATATTTGAAAACAATCATCAATGATACTAAAATTTGATCTTTTTATGTTTCTTGAATGATTTGTAGCATTTTAATAATTAAATAGACAAGTATTCCTGCATATGATTTCTTTTTTCCATGAAAAAAAGTAAGTTAACAATCATATTTATTAAATATCTAATCTATTCTGGTTTCTAGTCTCTTTTTAACCATGATAAAACAGTAAGATCAACAAGTTCAACATCTGCCTTATATAAAATTAAATTCAAACACACCCGGGTAGCTGGAGGCGGCGGAGAATTCCATTAAAAATGTTCAAATTTGACATGTTTTTTTCTACTTTTTTTATGCATATATATCTTAAAAGGATGAAAATAGATTGTTTCTTGCTCATTTCAAAAGTAATTATCATTGCTGGTGTTATTCAAAAGTCAAATGTACATTTACATATCCTACATGTAATCTTATGGAGAAAATTGGAAAGAGTTTGGGTGATTTTTCAACTATGTAAACACATCTAAATATCTTTATGAAATAAAAAATGAAGGAAACATAATTGCATACTTTTATTGAAAAACAAATTTTCACAACAATTATATTTCTTTAAACAGCCTTAATTTTGTTTTTCATAATTTCTTATCAAACATGAACAAACCACAATAGGACATGATGCTTTCTTAAAGTTCCATTATTGTTCATGCATTATCCGATTTAATTTGAATTACCGGTAGATAGTCTGTAGAACACAAGGAATATGCATGTGGGTAGAGGTGACAGGTTAACCTCAAGAGCTGAAACCACAAGAATCAACAGGTAAAAGCCATGTGGTAACAAGAGTCTGCTTTAAGCTGAAATAAAAAAAAAATAAATTAGCTGTGTTAACATACATGTACTTGTAATAGCTGTGTTTACATTAACATATACATAATATTTTTGGAAAAAATACACTGACCATGCAGTGTTATAAGTATGACATATCCAAATATATGACATTAACATTTAGCCAGTACAAAAACAAAAATGTGCATATCAAGTCATAATATCATAACATTAAAATAATTTCTTGGGTATAGACATATCAGATTGAGAGAGAGCGAGAGCAGGAGTGAGCGAGAGAGTTTGTTTTACTTGAAAAGCGACAGCAATATTTCAATTCATAAACTACAAAGGAATATTACCAATCCAAACAGTGTCAAAGTATAAGCTTCTGCTACGTGTATACCATGTTTTGTCAATTCTACTGGGGTTTATTGCGAATAAATTTAGCGAGGGTTTTTTTTTCTTACGAATTACATGTTTTAAAAACAATACTATGTATAATGCGCATAAAAATGAGGGATTAATAATACATGCTCATTTTAAAATTCAATGCACTTTGGATTTCTTTTACAAGATCGAGATATTTTTGTCATAAAATTAAGATGCCCTCTGACAGTTTCATGAGTCTTTGCCAAGATTAAAAGAGAGAGAGAGAGAGAGAGAGAGAGAGAGAGAGAGAGAGAGAGAGAGACAGAGAGAGATCTGAGGCACATGCAGTAAAAATTATTTACATACTATGTAGATGTGATATGCATGTAAAGCTTACTTAAATGAATCAATATGTATAAAAGATAATCTAATCTCTCAAATTACAATGATTCTGTGAAATACTTATATCTTGAGAAGACTGTTTAATAGATATCATGGAACATTGACCTAAATTCTGAGCTTGATATAATATGAAATTTGAGACTTTTCATCTCGCACTCTGTTTTACATGCCTGTTACACAAGCAATAACCATATAGAGAGCGAGACAAAAGGTCTAATTTTAATTAGATTGAATATTTACTTTGTCAAATATATTTATTTAATTAAACACAAGCCTGAGTTTTTTAATTTATAAATTCAGTGAAGGCGATATTGTAAAGATCTGCTATATTTAAATATTTGGGTAAAGTTATCATCATGCATACATGCACTCTAATTACAACATTCTATTCTTGTGTACCTTAGGACTCCCACCGCTTTTAATTTTAAATTCTTCATGCAATTTACTACTGATATCCTTTCTTCACTTGCCTCGGATAGTCTTTTAAACACCATCACCAGTCCCGTAAATTCATGTGGTCAACTTTGTTTACATGTAAAAATGGCGACTCTCGATCTCGATGTAAATTCAACATACTTGATTTCCCGAGGTCGGTAGCGTGTTTCGGAGAAAGTCTGAGGCAAATAAAGAGGCGATATCAGTAGTAAATTGCATGAAGAATTTAATGGTACTAATTGTTTTCACAGAATTTGCGTATAAATAAGGTAAATCAGTCCAAAACTAGCGCACGTTTTTCTGCGCAATAAATATACATGTACAATTTTTTCAATGGGTGGCCCTGTAGCTCTCCGGTCTGTCATTATTTTTTCCCGGAGAGCTACAGTTCTGCAGCTACCGTGAAAATACACTGGACAGATAATATTCCGAGATTCCGCTGACTCTAACGCCCGCTTTTATATTGTGACGTACTTCAAAAGCGGAGGTTAGAGTCAGAGGAATCTCGGATTAGATTGAAAAGACTAAGTGCAAATACTCTGAAAAGAAAAAGTAAATACGACATATCCTGTATTGAAAAATACCTTTATAATCTGTCATACGTTAGTTGAGCTGAAATTTCCACTATCGACGTCTTGCAGGCCTTGCTTTTTTTTTAAATGTAGACACACCGCTATCAGCTGTTTGTTCGCAGTCAAAACATGGCGAGTTGAAATGGGGAATCGTACGATGATTATTTCGATTAAAACTAATAAGACTAATAAAAACTAACAACGTAATTATCGATCGAAATAACTAAATTGTATCGATAAACACTTTAATTAACTATTAAAAAACAGAGTCCGGTTTTATGACCTGCACGAATTGTTTTCAGCAGGAGTTACTTTCAGTGTGAATTTTACACTATTTTTTAAACCAAGAACACGGAATCAAAATTTCCGGAAAAATCAATATTTAAACCCCGATATCTCTGCAATGCATCATCCGATTTGAAAAAGAATTTCAGTTTTGTATTAAGCTTTGCAAACTCTACAATATGCATATAATTTTGTGTTTTATATATAGTTTAATTATCAGTACGAATTGTTTTCAGTAGAAATTACTTTCAGTGTGAAATATGCACTATTTTTAAAACCAAAAACACGGAATCAAAATTTCCGGAAAGATCAATTTTTAAACCCCGATATCTCTGAAATGCATCATCCGATTTGAAAACGAATTTTAGTTTTGCATTTAGCTTTGCAAACTCTACAACATGCATATAATTTTATTATTCGCTCAAAAAAATGAAAATTCCGAAAAATTAGAATCACTTCCGGTTTCGACCGGAAGTTACAAAATATTTTTTTTTGTAAATTTGCCATAAGTAAATCCGCAGATTTACAATCACAGAGAATTTCAAGTCTTTATAAACAACCGTTTACGAGAAAAGTCCTGGACAAAATCACTTTTTGAAATTTTTAAAAATGACGTAACTAGAAAACGGAAGTGACTTAATGACTGAAAGTTTAAAATCTTCAAGGGACAACTATTTAACATAATCTCTGAAAATTTCTTGCAAATCGGTTGAATAGTTTTTGAGATATAAAGCAAAAAAGAAGTCAGAAGGAAAAACAAGAAGAATAATAATAATAAACTAGAGCAAAGCTCGTTGCAGAGCAACGAGTGGGTCTTCCGTTATCGTCAGAAGTAAAGCTGGAAGTTCCTGTCAGAAGCAGAGCTCTTAAACCAACAACAAGGGTAACGAAAATAAAAAGATGAAAAAATTGAATTATTCCTGGTACGACTTAACAAAATACGAATGATTTTAAGTACGACTTAACAAAAACATTTCCGATTTCAAGAACGACTTAACAAAAAAAATCCGAATGTGTTCAAGTACGACTTAACAATTATTTTTGGTATGAGTTAATTTTACTTTGAATATTACGCTATTTTTTAAACCAAGGAAGCGGAATCAAAATTTCCGGAAAAATCAATTTTTAAACCCCGATATCTCTGTTATGCATCGTCCGATTTTAAAACGGCTTTCAGTGTTAGATTCAGCTTTATAAGCTCTACAAAACACATATTCGTTTTTGATTTGATCAAAAAATTCATTTTTTCGAAAAATTTGTTTCACTTCCGGTTTCGACCGGAAGTGACAAAATAATTTTTTCTGTACATTTGCCATAAGTCAATCCGCAGATTTACAATCACAGAAAATTTCAAGTCTTTATAAACAACCGTTTACGAGAAAAGTGCTGGACAAAATCACTTTTTGAAAATTTTTAAAATGATGTAACTAGAAACCGGAAGTGACTTAATAACTAAAAGTTTGAAGGCTTCAAGGGACAAGAAATTAAAATAATCCCTGAAAATTTCTTGCAAATTGGTTGAATAGTTTTTGAGATATAAAGCAAAAAAGAAGTCAGAAGGAAAAACAAGAAGAATAATAATAATAAAAAAAAACAATAGAATAACAAGAGGGTCTTCCGTTGAAAACGGAAGACCCTAACTAGAGCAAAGCTCGTTGCAAAGCAACGAGTGGGTTTTCCGCTAATGTCGAAAGCAACGCTAGAAGTACGTCTAAGAAGCAGAGTTCTTAATCTAGTAACAAAGAAACCTAAGTACAAAAAGATAAAAAAAAACCCGAATGATTTTTGGTACAACTTATCATAATCCGAATGGTTTTAAGTACGACTTAACCAAAAACCCTTAACCATTTCAAGAACGACTTAACAAAAAAACCCAATGTGTTTAAGTACGACTTAACAAATTAACTTTACCTTGAACTAACATCTTTTTTCTTAACCCAGAATGCAAAATTAAAATTTACGTAAAAAATCAATTTTGTTTAAAACATAATTCTGAGCAACTTTTCCTCTTCACTGCTTTTCAAAGGGTTGATCTTTCGTACTGTGTGCTCGTTGCGTCATTAATTGTCAGAAACTTATCGATATTTTCTATGTAAAATTACTATGAACCAGACAACATTGAAATGGTGAACATTTCAAAGGGCCCCGCTTATGTTATTTCAGAGAATTCTGCTTTGACCTTGACCTTTAACTTGAAATTTTTCCAGCTGGCATAGAACTTTTAATTCAATTTCATTCCCCCTAACATACAGGCATTTTTGTTCAATCTGACCAAGATTAAGTATATTTGGAAAATAATCTACTGTCTAAAACTAATTTTAAAAAGATCTGCTATGACCTTCACATTGACAGACTTGGTTCAAGGTCACTGCACGCCATTAACCAATAAACTCTGTAAAGGTAAAATATTAGCCAAATAGGGGCTAAAAGGAGAGTATATCTATGCTCTTAAAATATGGATTTTTGTGTGTTCTGATATGACCTTGACTCTTCATCGACAAATATCATTCGAGGTCATTGCATATATTTTGATCAAAGGCATCATGTGGGTGAAGTATGAGGCTGAATGGAGCAAAGGGAGAGAAGATATACTCCGGACAAGGATTTTTAAAAATATAATTCTGCTATGACCTTCACACTTTCTTTTCACTGAAAATAGGTTCAAGGTCACTACACACCCTTTCACCCTTTACTCAAAAGCTCTGCTTATGTGAAGTCTGAGCCAAATAGGGGTTAGTAGAAATTATATATGCTCTCAAAAAAGGATTTTTGCATGATCCGATATGATCTTCACCCGTTACCTAGAAATTTCATGCAAGGTCACTGCACATCGTTTAACCATAGAGACACTCTGCGAGTATTAGCCAGATTGGACCAAAGGGAAAAAAGATATGCCCCAGACAAGGATTTTATATATATAATTGTGCTATGACCTTAACCTTATACCTAAAAACATGGTTCAAGGTCACTGCGCATCCTTCAACCAAAGGAACCCTGTGGATCAGGTATGAGCCAGATTGGGCCAAGGGGAGAGAAGCTATGCTCCAGTCAAGCAATCTCGGATGGACAGACGGACAAATTGATCACTAGAAGGCGCCCGCATAAACATGCCTTTTTATCTAATTTAAAATAGTATCCATGCTATCTGCCCTTGGTGAATAGTCATCAAAACCATTCATCAGCAGAATTTGATTTCCCTCCTTTTTAAGGTGGTATGGGACATCTGTCGATATTAATGTGGATTAAAGAACTATATAATTGAAAAATTTTCACCGGTTTAGAATTTTCAAATTTTACAATATTTAACCAAAAAATAGCTTTTAAAAATATTTGAAAAGGTAAAAATTGTAAAAACCCCAGCGGGATTCGAACTCATGACTTACAGGTTCCTAGTAAACCCTCTAACCCACTGCGTTAAGGAGTTAGGTGACCATTTTTGAAAAGAAACTACATGTACTTATATAATTACACTTTATTTTATTGTTTATTTCGATAAACAATACGTCACAACATGGAAGTGTCCCATATCACCTTAAACTCGGAACACCTCTGACCTAATAAGATCGCGGCATTAAATACAAAGTTTGATTTAACTCTAATTTGTTTATCATCAAGAAATTCTGCATCGCTGACAAATAAAGTTTTCTTCAGTATAATAAAATACCAATTAACTGACTATTCGGACAATAGCAAGTTTATTGTCCCACTCCACAGCAACTATTTCCCTTGGCTTTGCCTCATTAAATAGTTGCTGTCTTGGGGGACAATAAACTTGCTATTGTCCTCATACCCAGTAAATACTAAATAGGCATATAATATCCCATCCACCTACATTTCATGTTATATAACCTCCCGTTTGTAACCTTCAATTTCACTGTAAAGTCAACACATCTGTCATAGCCGCAAGTTTCACAATTTATTTCTGCTTCTCATGTACTTAAAATTAGGGGCCTTAATATTGCTTACCAATTCCAACAAGAGACATCCCTCTAACTATTGATAATCATTAAAATTCATTTCATGAATCTACGCAACAATGATAAACCTTCAAGTACAGTCACTCTCAATTTTACAAAAATATTGACGGTACTTTATCCGAAACTGTTCCTTGTACCTTTAACTTAGTACACTAACATTTTTATGAAAAGACGGTTTGTCTTAGAATAAGAAAGCTAATGCAATTCTGAGAAAACAAATACCACATATTGCCAATTCCATTGAGGTTTAATAAAAATATGGCCATTTAAGTGAACCCACCATTTCCAATTTCCTTTACTAAACACAGATTTACAGGGTTCTCCATATTAAAACATCTTTACCTGACCTTTTATAGGTCAACTGTTGTTCAACCACCTTTAAAAAGAAACCTTATTCAATACAACATATGCCTACATGATATAATCATGATAAAAGCTTCACATCACTTAGAAATACCCTTACATGTATACCCCCCCCCCCCCCCCCAATCTTTTGATTTTCATAAAAAGTCATGGTTTGAAATGTTTTACCTAATTTTATGAAATGTGTGGCAATTTCCTTGAGTAATTTCTCACACATATTTGAAAACAATCATCAATGATTCTAAAATTTGATCTTTATTTGTTTATTGTATGATTTGTACCATTTTAATTAACAAATAGACAGCTGTCCTGCTTGTGATTTCTTGTTTTCATGAAAAAAGTAAGCTAACAATCATATTTAATAGTGAATATCTAATCTATTCTGATTTCTAGTCTCCTTCTAACCATGCTAAAACAGTAAGTTACAACCTACAAGTTAGACATCTGCCATAAATTAGAATTAAATTCAAACACACCCAGGTAGCTGAAGACAGAGTTGATTTCAATGAAAAATGTTCAAATTTGACATGTTTTTCTACTTTTTTTATGCATATATACCTTAGAAAGGTAGAAATAGGTTGTTTCTTGTTCATTTCAAAAGTAATTATCATAGGAGATGTTATTTCAAAGTCAAATGTACATTTACATATCCTACATGTAATCTTAATGCAGACAATTAAATAGAGGGGGGGGGGATTTTTCAATTATGTAAACACATCTAAATATCTTTATGAAATAAAAAATAAAGGAAACATAATTGCATACTTTTATTGAAAAATAAATTTTCACAGCAATTATGAATTTCTTTAAACAGCCTTAATTTTGTTTTCATAATTTCTTATCAAACACAAACCACAACATGGCATGATGCTTTCTTCAAGTTCCATTATTGTTCATGCATTATTGGATTTAATTTGAATTACCGGTAAATAGTCTGTAAAACACAAGGAATATGCATGTGGATAGAGGTGACAGGTTAATCTCACCGGTAAAAGCCATGTGGTAACAAGAGTCTGTTTTGAGCTGAAATAAAAAAAAAAAAATAATTAGCTGTGTTTACATACATGTACTAGTAATAGCTGTGTTTACATTAACATATGCATAGTATTTCTGTAAAAAATTAATTCACTACACTGACCATGCAGTGTAATAAGTATGACATATCCCAATACATGATATAACATTTAGGCAGTACAAGATCAAAAATTTGCATATCAAGTCATAATATAATATTAAAAAATTTTCATAGGTATAAACACTTATCAAATTGAGAGAGAGAGAGAGAGTTTATTACGGTACCGTACTTGTAGTGCAACAGTCAATATTTCAATTCGTAAATTACAAACGAATATTACCCACCGAACAGCGTCAAAGTACATGTACTGGTATTAGCTTCTGGTATACCATTTTTTATCAATTCTACTGTGTTTTTATTTTTGGCAAATAAATTTAGCGAGGTTTTTTGTTTACTTTCTTATAAATTACATGTTTTAAAAACAATACTATGTGTAATAAGCATAAAACATGTATGAGTAAGCTTAATGAAGAATTTTTAATAGATTATTTTTCACAGAATGTGGTTCATTACATGTATGTCAATCTTTATAAAACTAGCGTATATTTCGTGCGCCATAAATTGCAAGTTTTTTGTAAATATCATTTACTTGCATGATAGGTATATATGGTCTAACCAAAATTTTCTTCATAAAGCTACAGCTGTATGTACCACATATATGTTTTGTCACAAGTATACATTTAAAAAAAAAATACCCAAATTCCAACAGTTGAAATAAACTCAACTCATTCTCTGATAAGTTCATTGTGTTTTGTGCGTGCATATCTTATTTGTCTGCTGCAACAGCAGTCAATCAGCGGTAAGCTGAATCCACAATAAGAAAGTTTGTGTTTTAGGAGCGGGTAAATTGTTTATGCGACACTGTCAAGAAAACCACACCAAATAATAACAAGAAACATAAATATTCACTTAAATGTATTGTGTTGTAAAGTAAAGGTTTTTAACACTTATTGCATCTTGCAAAACATGTGATGACCCTTAATCATCTGTCATATATCTGATATACATGTATATGTAAAAGATGGGAGAAATAACGATGGAACAAACTGGGATTCGAACCTGGCCCTCTGAATCTCTAGTCAAGTGCTCTACCAACTGAGCTACATGTATCTGGCACCGGTATTCAAACCAGTCTGACCGTCACATTCCTCCCCCCTTAAATGACCTTCACCCTCGAAGATCACCCCTGGCAGGATCGAGTTAACCTGTTAGTTCCAGGGGTTGGTCACAACACCAATATTGTAACAGGATGGGAGAAAAAATGAAGGACCAAACCGGGATTTGAACCTGGGCCCCCTGAATCTCTAGTCAGGTGCTCTACCAACTGAGCTATCTGGCACTGGTATTCAAACCGGTCTGATCCTCACATATATAAAGAATTATTTTAAACAATGTTGTTCAATAAAAAATAACACTCGTTACCTTCAGTTTTTGTCTGTAATTAATCAATATTGGCGTGCGATCAGTTCTTGCCGAGTACCATTTCTCACCAGTGCATTGTTACGTCATTTTATCAACACATAAAATTACAAACGAACATATGATGTAACAGTGCACCAGCGAGAAATGGTCCTCGGCAAGAACTGCTCGCACGCCAGTACTGCCAGTAGTCAGATTAAAAAAAGAGAATAAAAAATTACATTTAAAACATTAACAAAGACAATTTAAGTACACATCATAACTGCTAAACAAGAAAAATTATGTGAACTGGTAGAATGGTACGCATAGTTCTAACTTGTAACTGTTGTAACCTACATGTAGAAGTACATGTACCGGGTACCCGTTGGTCTGCTAAACCTCTCTAATGATACAATGATCGGCATCATAAAGATATTAAAGTCATGTTTTAACTCTGAAGTCTGAAGTATACAATTCTATTTACTTGAAGTTATGTCTACAGGGTATTCATGACTACATTTGGAGTCTTCTGCACAAGAATATATGATATGTTTCTAATTAGACCCTGCTTTGAATTTTGAGTTGAAAATTCACAATCTGTTATTTTTTTAAATAGATAAATTCAGTTACCCTTTCCAGTCCCCCATGAACCTCGAGCGAGTCTAAACATCCATGAAACATGTAAAAATTACACGTTAGTAAACAAACACTCACATCATAACAAAAACATCTAACAGTGTGCACGTACTTACATGTACATCTATACTGTATACTAAATTTTAACCAGTTAACAAGAAACTTTAAAAGGAGTAAAAGCCTCACCTTCTTCAGTAACATCCACATAAATCACACACTTTAATGTCCATCTTTTCTCCTTTATTACTCGTAGCTTATCAACGGCTGATCGTCGACAGAAGTGTGGCTGTCAGAATTTCCTCGTAAACGATTCACACGAGAAAAGTATCCTCCTTAAACAAATATGTAGTATTGTTCCCTGTGCATGTTCATATGTTTCACAGTAAATTGAAAATGCATGTATACACCGAAAGAATACACAACTTCTCTTCTGCATTACGGCTCTCTCTTTTCTACAATGCCGTTCGTTACTGTTTACATTCGGCGCGCGCGCGGGGGTTACATACAGGGGCGCCCCGACAAATAGTTGCACATAAAACGTTTAAATAATGTGTGTTCATTGAATTCATAAATGATATAGATGAAAAAAATGAAATTGAATCACAACAATTTATCTAAGACGCAACACAACGTAATGCAGTAAATGCCTGGGCCTTAAAGTGGCATTTGTTCGCTTGTGTGTCTATGTAGACATATTAACTCGTTCATGTACGATTCTCACATATTTGTTTTATGAAATTTGAAAAAAAATATAGCACAGAACTTGTTTAATTTGATACCAAATGACATTATTTAATATATTAACAATAACTGAATTCATTTTTTTTTCATTAAATGATAATGATTTTTGCTATCAGAAAAATACGTGTATGAGCTGCTGACCCCTAATTATAGGGGCCAGCCCTTTTTTCTTAATTTTAAATGAAAGCTCTCGTTATTCTAAACAACTTTTGCTCTATATGTATTAACAAAATATTTTTAGTTTAAAGGTTATTATACAAAAAACAACAAAATTTCAGACCCCCCAAAACCTTATACTTTACCGGCAAATAGCTTAAAAACTAAAAAACATTTTGCCAAACTTTTCATGCCAGCAAAACTATAAAATGTTACCAACAATTCTGCTAAATTTCATGCAACTATCTTTTGTAATTCCCAAGATCAACTCTGGACAAAAGACCCCCCAATTTTCAATTAAAGGGCAATAACTCATAACCGGAAGTGAATTTTAAAAATTTGAAAAAAACGTCTCGAGATATTAACATTGTCTACATACCCTTAAAGTTTCATAACAATCAGACAACAAATGTACGAGAAATGGCCTACACAAAATTTGCGGATAAAAAAAAAAAATAACTAGAGCAAAGCTCGTTGCAAAGCAACGAGTGGGTTTTCCGCTAATGTCGAAAGCAACGCTAGAAGTACGTCTAAGAAGCAGAGTTCTTAATCTAGTAACAAAGAAACCTAAGTACAAAAAGATAAAAAAAAATCGAATGATTCTTGGTACAACTTAACATGATCTGAATGTTTTTAAGTACGACTTAACCAAAAACCCTTAACCATTTCAAGAACGACTTAACAAAAAAACCCAATGTGTTTAAGTACGACTTAACAAATTTGACTTCATTTTAGGTAAAAGTTTACTTTACCTTGAACTAACATCTTTTTTCTCAACCCAGAATGCAAATTTAAATTTATGTAAAAAATCAATTTTGTTTAAAACATAATTCTGAGCAACTTTTCCTCTTCACTGCTTTTCAAAAGGTTGACCTTTCGTACTGGGTGCTCGTTGCGTCATTAATTGTCAGAAACTTATCGATGTAAAGTTTACTTTACTGTACTTCTGTGAATATTTTCTATGTAAAATTACTATGAACCAGACAACATTGAAATGGTGAACATTTCAAAGGGCCCCGCTTATGTTATTTCAGAGAATTCTGCTTTGACCTTGACCTATAACTTGAAATTTTTCCAGCTGGCATAGAACTTTTAATTCAATTTCATTCCCCCTAACATACATGCATTTTTGTTCAATCTGACCAAGATTAAGCATATTTGGAAAATAATCTACTATTTAAAACTAATTTTAAAAAAGATCTGCTATGACCTTCACATTGACAGACTTGGTTCAAGGTCACTGCACGCCATTAACCAATAAACTCTGTAAAGGTAAAATATTAGCCAAATAGGGGCTAAAAGGAGAGTATATCTATGCTCTTAAAATATGGATTTTTGTGTGATCTGATATGACCTTGACTCTTCATCTACAAATATCATTCGAGGTCATTGCATATATTTTGAACAAAGGCATCATGTGGGTGAAGTATGAGGCTGAATGGAGCAAAGGGAGAGAAGATATACTCCGGACAAGGATTTTTAAAAATATAATTCTGGTATGTTCTTCACAGTTTCTTTTCACTGAAAATAGGTTTAAGGTCACTACACACCCTTTCACCCTTTACTCAAAAGCTCTGCTTATGTGAAGTCTGAGCCAAATAGGGGTTAGTAGAAATTATATATGCTCTCAAAAAAGGATTTTTGCATGATCCGATATGATCTTCACCCGTTACCTAGAAATTTCATGCAAGGTCACTGCACATCGTTTAACCATAGAGACACTCTGTGAGTATTAGCCAGATTGGACCAAAGGGAAAAAATATATGCCCCAGACAAGGATTTTATATAAATAATTCTGCTATGACCTTAACCTTATACCTAAAAACATGGTTCAAGGTCACTGAACATCCTTCAACCAAAGGAACCCTGTGGATGAGGTATGAGCCAGATTGGGCCAAGGGGAGAGAAGCTATGCTCCTGTCAAGCCATCTCGGATGGACAGACGGACAAATTGATCACTAGAAGGCGCCCGCATGAACATGCCTTTTTATCTAATTTAAAATAGTATCCATGCTATCTGCCCATGGTGAATAGTCATCAAAACCATTCATCAGCAGAATTTGATTTCCCTCCTTTTTAAGGTGGTATGGCACATCTGTCGATATTAATGTGGATTAAAGTACTATATAATTGAAAACTTTTCACCGGTTTAGAGTTTTCAAATTTTACAATATTTAACCAAAAAATAGCTTTTAAAAATATTTGAAAAGGTAAAAATTGTAAAAACCCCAGCGGGATTCGAACTCATGACTTACAGGTTCCTAGTAAACCCTCTAACCCACTGTGCTAAGGAGTTAGGTGACCATTTTTGAAAAGAAACTACATGTACTTATATAATTACACTTTATTTTATTGTTTATTTCGATAAACAATACGTCACAACATGGAAGTGTCCCATATCACCTTAAACTCGGAACACCTCTGACCTAATAAGATCGCCGCATTAAATACAAAGTTTGATTTAAATCTAATTTGTTTATCATCAAGAAATTCTGCATCGCTGACAAATAAAGTTTTCTTCTGTATAATGAAATACCAATTAACTGGGTATGAGGACAATAGCAAGTTTATTGTCCCATTCCACAGCAACTATTTCCCTTGGCTTTGCCTCATTAAATAGTTGCTGTCTTGGGGGACAATAAACTTGCTATTGTCCTCATACCCAGTAAATACTAAATAGGCATATAATATCCCATCCACCTACATTTCATGTTATATAACCTCCCGTTTGTAACCTTCAATTTCACTGAAAAGTCAACATATCTGTCATAGCCGCAAGTTTCACAATTTATTTCTGCTTCTCATGTACTTAAAATTAGGGGCCTTAATATTGCTTACCAATTCCAACAAGAGACATCCCTCTAACTATTGATAATCATTAAAATTCATTTCATGAATCTACGCAACAATGATAAACCTTCAAGTACAGTCACTCTCAATTTTACAAAAATATTGACGGTACTTTATCCGAAACTGTTCCTTGTATCTTTAACTTAGTACATTAACATTTTTATGAAAAGACGGTTTGTCTTAGAATAAGAAAGCTAATGCAATTCTGAGAAAAAGAATACCACATATTGCCAATTCCATTGAGGTTTAATAAAAATATGGCCATTTAAGTGAACCCACCATTTCCAATTTCCTTTAGTAAACACAGATTTACAGGGTTCTCCATAGTAAAACATCTTTACCTGACCTTTTAGAGGTCAACTTTTGTTCAACCACCTTTAAAAAGAAACCTTATTCAATACAACATATACCTACATGATATAATCATGATAAAAGCTTCACATCACTTAGAAATACCCTTACATGTATACCCCCCACCCCCCTAATCTTTTGATTTTCATAAAAAGTCATGGTTTGAAATGTTTTATCTAATTTTATGAAACATGTGGCAATTTCCTTGAGTCATTTCTCACACATATTTGAAAACAATCATCAATGATTCTAAAATGTGATCTTTATTTGTTTATTGTATGATTTGTACCATTTTAATTAACAACTAGACAGCTGTCCTGCTTGTGATTTCTTGTTTTCATGAAAAAAGTAAGCTAACGATCATATTTAGTGAATATCATTATCTAATCTATTCTGATTTCTAGTCTTCTTCTAACCATGCTAAAACAGTAAGTTACAACCTACAAGTTAGACATCTGCCTTAAATTAGAATTAAATTCAAACACACCCAGGTAGCTGGAGACAGAGTTGATTTCAATGAAAAATGTTCAAATTTGACATGTTTTTCTACTTTTTTATGCATATATACCTTAGAAAGGTAGAAATAGGTTTTTTCTTATTCATTTCAAAAGTAATTATCATAGCAGATGTTATTTCAAAGTCAAATGTACATTTACATATCCTATATGTAATCTTAATGCAAACAATTAAATAGAGGGGGGGGGTTCAATTATGTAAACACATCTAAATATCTTTATGAAATAAAAAATAAAGGAAACATAATTGTATACTTTTATTGAAAAACAAATCTTCACAGCAATTATGAATTTCTTTAAACAGCCTTAATTTTGTTTTCATAATTTCTTATCAAACACAAACCACAACATGGCATGATGCTTTCTTCAAGTTCCATTATTGTTCATGCATTATCGGATTTAATTTGAATTACCGGTAAATAGTCTGTAGAACACAAGGAATATGCATGTGGATAGAGGTGACAGGTTAATCTCAGGAGCTGACCCACAAGAATCAACAGGTACCGGTAAAAGCCATGTGGTAACAAGAGTCTGTTTTGAGCTGAAATAAATAAAAAAAATAATTAGCTGTGTTTACATACATGTACTAGTAATAGCTGTGTTTACATTAACATATGCATAGTATTTCTGTAAAAAATACACTAACCATGCAGTGTAATAAGTATATGACATATCCCAATACATGACATAACATTTAGGCAGTACAAGATCAAAAATTTGCATATCAAGTCATAATATAATATTAAAAAATTTTCATAGGTATAAACACTTATCAAATTGAGAAAGAAAGAGAGTTTGAGAGAGAGAGAGAGTTTATTTAATACCGTACTTGTAGTGCAACAGTCAATATTTCAATTCGTAAATTACAAACGAATATTATCCAACGAACAGCGTCAAAGTACATGTACTGGTATTAGCTTCTGGTATACCATTTTTTATCAAATCTACTGTGTATTTTTTTTTTGCAAATAAATTTAGCGAGGGTTTTTGTTTATTTTCTTATAAATTACATGTTTTAAAAACAATACTACGTGTAATAAGCATAAAACATGTATGAGTAAACTTAATGAAGAATTTTTAATAGATTATTTTTCAAAGAATGTGGTACATTACATGTATGTCAATCTATATAAAACTAGCGTATGTTTCGTGCGCCATAAATTGCAAGTTTTTTGTAAATATCATTTACTTGCATGATAGGTATATATGGTCTAACCAAAATTTTCTTCATAAAGCTACAGCTGTATGTACCACATATATGTTTTGTCACAAGTACACATTTTTAAAAAAAATACTCAAATTCCAACAGTTTAAATAAACTCAACTCATTCTCTGATAAGTTCATTGTGTTTTGTGCGTGCATATCTTATTTGTCTGCTGCAACAGCAGCCAATCAGCGGTAAGCTGAATCCACAAAAAGAAAGTTTGTGTTTTAGGAGCGGGTAAATTGCATGTTTATGCGACACTGTCAAGAAAACCACACCAAATAATAACAAGAAACATAAATATTCACTTAAATGTATTCTGTTGTAAAGTAAAGGTTTTCAACACTTATTGCATTTTGCAAAACATGTGATGACCTTAATCATCTGTCATATATCTGATATACATGTATATGTAAAAGATGGGAGAAATAACGACGGAACAAAGTGGGAATCGAGCCTGGCCCTCTGAATCTCTAGTCAAGTGCTCTACCAACTGAGCTACATGTATCTGGCACCGGTATTCAAACTAGTCTGACCGTCACATTCCTCCCCCTTAAATGATCTTCACCCTCGAAGATCATCCCTGGCAGGATCGAGTTAACCTGTTAGTTCCAGGGGTTGGTCACAACACCAATATTGTAACAGGATGGGAGAAATAATGAAGGACCAAACCGGGATTTGAACCTGGGCCCCCTGAATCTCTAGTCAGGTGCTCTACCAACTGAGCTATCTGGCACTGGTATTCAAACCGGTCTGATCGTCACATATATAAAGAATTATTTTAAACGATGTTGTTCAATAAAAAATAACACTCGCAACCTTCAGTTTTTGTCTGTAATTAATCAATATTGGCGTGCGATCAGTTCTCGCCGAGGACCATTTCTCACCAGTGCATTGTTACGTCATTTTATCAACACATAAAATTATATACGAAAATATGATGTAACAGTGCACCAGCGAGAAATGGTCCTTGGCGAGAACTGCTCGCACGCCAGTACTGCCAGTAGTCAGATTAAAAAAAGAGAATAAAAAATTACATTTAAAACATTAACAAGGACAATTTAAGTACACATCATAACTGCTAAACAAGAAAAATTATGTGAACTGGTAGAATGGTAGGCATAGTTCTAACTTGTAACCTACATGTACAAGTACATGTACCGGTTACCCGTTGGTCTGCTAAACCTCTTTAATGATACAATGATCGGCATCATAAAGATATTAAAGTCATGTTTTAACTCTGAAGTCTGAAGTATACAATTTTATTTACTTGAAGTTATGTCTACAGGGTATTCATGACTACATTTGGAGTCTTCTGCACAAGAATATATGATATGTTTCTAGTTAGACCCTGCTTTGAATTTTGAGTTGAAAATTCACAATCTGTTATTTTTTTAAATAGATAAATTCAGTTACCCTTTCCAGTCC
The DNA here is from genome assembly GCF_963853765.1 of Magallana gigas. NCBI lineage: Eukaryota > Metazoa > Mollusca > Bivalvia > Ostreida > Ostreidae > Magallana > Magallana gigas. Next base: position 36,849,738 of record NC_088856.1, read on the forward strand.
CCCATGAACCTCGAGCGAGTCTAAACATCCAGTAAACATGTAAAAATTACACGTTAGTAAACAAACACCCACACCATAACAAAAACATCTAACAGTGTGCACGTACTTACATGTACATCTATACTATATACTAAATTTTAACCAGTTAACAAGAAACTTTAAAAGGAGTAAAAGCCTCACCTTCTTCAGTAACATCCACATAAATCACACACTTTAATGTCCATCTTTTCTCCTTTATTACTCGTAGCTTATCAACGGCTGATCGTCGACAGAAGTGTGGCTGTCAGAATTTCCTCGTAAACGATTCACACGAGAAAAATATCCTCCTTAAACAAATATGTAGTATTGTTCCCTGTGCATGTTCATATGTTTCACAGCAAATTGAAAATGCATGTGTACACCGAAAGAATACACAACTTCTCTTCTGCATTACGGCTCTCTCTTTTCTACAATGCCGTTCGTTACTGTTTACATTCGGCGCGCGCGCGCGGGGGTTACAAACAGGGGCGCCCCGACAAATAGTGGCACATAGAACGTTTAAATAATGTGTGTTCATTGAATTCATAAATGATATAGATGAAAAAAATGAAATTGAATCACAACAATTTATCTAAGACGCAACACAACGTAATGCAGTAAATGCCTGGGCCTTAATGTAACATTTGTTCGCTTGTGTGTCTATGTAGACATATTAACTCGTTCATGTACGATTCTCACATATTTGTTTTATGAAATTTGAAAAAAATATAGCACAGAACTTGTTTAATTTGATACCAAATGACATTATTTAATATATTAACAATAACTGAATTATTTTTTTTTCATAAAATGATAACGATTTTTGCTATCAGAAAAATACGTGTATGAGCTGCTGACCCCTAATTATAGGGGCCAGCCCTTTTTTCTTAATTTTAAATGAAAGCTCTCGTTATTCTAAACAACTTTTGTTCTATATGTATTAACAAAATATTTTTAGTTTAAAGGTTATAATACAAAAAGCAACAAAATTTCAGCCCCGAAAAAATCTTAAACTTTGACGACAAATAGCTCAAAAACTAACAAAGAAATTACCAAAATTTTCATGCCAGCAAAACTATAAAATGTTACCGACAATTTCGCTAAATTTCATGCATCTATCATCTGTAGTTCCCGAGATCAACTCTGGACAAAAGACCCCCCAATTTTCAATTAAAGGGCAATAACTCATAACCGGAAGTGAATTTTAAAAATTTGAAAAAAACGTCTAGAGATATTAATATCATCTACATACCCTGAAAGTTTCATAGCAATCAGACAAAAAATGTTCGAGAAATCTCGTGCACAAAATTTGCGGGAAAAAAAAAAATAATAATAAGAAACAGTAGAATAACAGAAGGGTTTTCCGTTGAAAAACGGAAAACCCTAATAATAAGAAACAGTAGAATAACAGAAGGGTTTTCCGTTGAAAAACGGAAAACCCTAAAAAAAACAATAGAATAACAAGAGGGTCTTCCGTTGAAAACGGAAGACCCTAAATAATAATGAAGAATTTCCAACAGAATCAGTACAAGGTCTTCCGTTGGAAACGGAAGACCTTAATAATGCAATCAGAATAAAGGGTAAAAATGACCCATTTTCGGGTGTGTTTTATAGGCACCAGGGACGCAAACTATCATCGATAACAGGAATGTTTGGATTGGAGAATTATACACTTAATGCGAACCGATCATTTTTGCCGTGGTAGCTGCATACCGTATCTAGCCTATAACTCTCTTCTCTATGGAGACATGTATGGTGATGAAGCTCTAGGGAAGGGGACAGAAGGGCATTGCTTCTCCTACTTTTTGTCAACCTTCCATTTTTATCTACATTTTGATATGATTGCCCCTACCCCTCCCCTTCTTCGTTTATCTTGAAAAGGGAATCCTTGTCACAATCAATAGATTTATTCATGCTTACAAATTTCCTGTAGGGTACCTCTGATTTTTATTCTATGTTCATATCCTTTTTGGTGCCTCAAATTTTGTCACTCCAGGTATTAGTCAATATTGAACTATACCGGACAGTTATATTTATTTACTTTGATCTATAAATACCCATGTTTTTGGTCAGTGAGCCGGGGTCCATTAGCACGCACTGAAGTAGTAGCACGATGTATAGCTAAGCGTATTTTTTACGGTAACCAATCTCCATTAGGGGTAAGTTCGTTTTTCCTTATACTTTAGTCTTGTTTGTAATATTTAAGACTTAGGTAACTGTTCTTATGTGTGTTCGATAGTATTTTCTTGTTAACGTTTTACATATGTGTTTATTTACCGTAGAGTTATGGTGCATTTGTGTGACAAGCGTTGTTTGCTAGTTTATTTGTGACTTTAAATTTTGTAGTCTTATACGGCGTTATTGGTCATACATTGACTGTTTTGTGATGTTAAGGGGTCTTATACACTTAACTATATTGCATGTTAAGAGGTCTTATACGCTTAATTGTGACAGTGTTTGATACATTAAGGGGTCTGATACACTTAACAGTTTTGTAGAGCGAGTATTGTTCCGTGTGATTGTATGGCGTGCAGTTACGGTAATTAAGTAAATAAGTATATTGTGGAAGTGAAACGTTTAATTGATTATATTGTTGTTTATATATAATTAAAAGGTTCCAGCAAGGTCCCAGCAAGGCTCCAGCAATGTCCCGGTGATGATTCGGCCATAGTCACCAGTGTCCCGGTATTTAACATTTTACCACCCGTGTAACCTTCTTCGAGTATTCACTTACTACGCTGGTAGCCGGTGGACGGAAGCCGTAATCTTAGGACGTGGTACCGAAGGAGGACACATTGGAGGAACACTGGAGGGACACTGCTGACAAATGTACCACCATAGGAGGCCATGAAGAATTGGATTTTATAAACATTTTTTTTTAATATTTTGTGTGTGTGTGAATATGTATATTTGTAAATTTATTGATTTTATATATATAGATAAAGATTGTAAATACTTATTGTTGTTCTCTTTCTTGACTGATTAGACACACGACGGCTGTCGTGACAATGCTTAACTTAAAATTAAAATTTTAAGATATAGCTCCCAACTACTACATCCGTATAAACAGATTAAACAAGATATTTTTGATATGTAAGATTTAAAGAAGTTATGCTACATACCCAACTAGTTTCATACCGATGCAACGTGTCTGTCTATGACATGATCTCATGTTCTTGCACTCGATCCGTTAACGTTCCATCCAAGTCTGTTACATTCTCAAATGAAAAGAGAACGGCGAAAAAACTATTGTATCTCACAAAATAAAAACTCAAAATATTGTTTTTTTTTCGAAAACCTTGTCGAACAATGACAGAGTTATCTCTTACAGGAAACACAAGAGTTCAGCTCATTTCACATCCGTATATTATTTTATGTTGTAAGTTCTTCAATTACAAGAAATCCATAAATGAGTTGCTTACTGACTTTCAGGTACATGTAGTTTAGGGTAATTTTTGTGGTACGATTTACACTTGAATGCTGCATAATTTTCTTTATGCCAAACAGAATTAAAAGGTAAATATTGTTAATGTGTGTATTTCATTACTTTTCCTAATTATTCTAGATCACTAGTCAATCATAATATATTTTTTTCAATATCTTAATGCATAATTCAGATTTTTTGATTTATTTAAATTCGTATGTATTTAAAAACTAAAACTTACACAACAGTTGCATCAACCTCATAAGCTAGAAAATTAACTAAATTCCCTCTGGCTTAGGTTAAACGGATTTGTTTTTTATTTGCAAGGCAATTACCTTCAAACCGCAAAAAGTCAACAATACAAATTGCTTTCTTTCTCTGTGTAGAAAATTCATTATCATTTTAAACTTTTTTTTATAATTTCAGGTTTTACGACAAAGAAAATAATATTTCCCTAATTGCAAGCTACATCGCCGGACTTTGAAATAAGAAGCGAGGATATCTAAGTGTATGAATAACACCAACGCCATTTTTTGGCGAAATCACAAATGTTGTTTGGCAAATCAACAACCAAGTAACGTAAAATATCACAAGCAACACATATCTATTTACCGGTATTTGTCATATATATATATATATATATATATATATATATATATATATATATATATATATATATATATATATATATATATATATATATATATATATCTCTGATTTAGGCATTGAGGAGACCATACCCTAAAATGTAGTTTAGGGAGACAATATACAAAATTTTTATATGTGCATATTTTTTATTGCAAATAGTCATTTAGAGGTCTTCAAGATTCAAATAACTTTACATGTGTTTTAATTTTTCAATATATCTTGTCCTTAAAAAAATACAGCAAAAATTGTCTCCTTGATATTTTGTTACTCTCTCATAAGGCTTAAGGAGACCGTGCATATATTTTCATATATATTTTTTATGGCTTAAGTAGACCATTCTTTTTTCCCATAATTTTCATGATTTGCAAGTGCTCTATCATTTTTTATCGCCACGCAACATAGAATTAAGATATAATGCAAGCTCACTGTGTACATGTGCATGTATATGTAAGCTTTGTTAATATCTCACATAGTTGATGGTGTGGACTTTTAATATTCATAGATGGTCATTTAGAGGTCTGTGGAATGGCAATAATCTCACATCTGTTTTAATTTTTCATTACTATTAGCCCTTAAAAATATACTATATTGTCCCTCTAATATTTTGCTACTGTCTGATGCGGCTATGGGATACCGATAATACATTTTTATTAATATTACTTAATTAGGGTTTAGGTAGACCATTCTTTTTTTTACCATAACATTCGTGATTTGCAAGCCCTTTAATTTTCACTGTCCGGTTTTTTTTCGCATGTCACGAAATTTGCGAAAATGGGGAAAATATGTAGCATTTTAAATTTGCGTCCCTACTGAAGATTATCTTCTCAATTCAATCCATTCTACATGTATCCTAATGTGTTTTAGAATTTCACATTAATAAATGAAAAAAAAAAACATTTCAAGTTCATGAGCAAACTTTACTAATCATCAAAACTAATTTCAAATAGATTTCATTTATAATTTATGGACCAGGGTGTAAACATTAGTTCAATTTTGAAAGTTTAAACAATTAATCATTTCAAATTTATTAATAGAGCAATCATTTCCATTCAAAATTCAGTGTACATAACATGTCCATTATTTTGGTGAACTTGCAGTTCAATTACAACAGTTTCATTTTTTTCTGTGCAACAAAATCATGTATGTAAGGATCTGTAAATTTATGAAATCAAAATATTCATAATCTATTTTCAACCTTCATATTTCAAATTTCATACATTTCAAGAAAATAAAGCTTTTAAAATTGAGTTACTTAATATTCTTCATAATTCATATATAACAATAAAAAAAGGTGATCAAAGATCACGTATTGAATGAACCATTCATTAATAAATGTTAATGAATAACATTGATAATAAGTACAAGAAATTGACAAAGTTTAAAAGTTACTCTGGGAGCAAAAATGACTGATCAAATGCATGGCATAAAAAATATTAAAGGACGAACAGGATTATGCAGCTAAAAAAATTTCAAAATTTTCAAACATAAAGACATTAGGATGTCGTCTGCAATACATATCACGTTTAGGGGCCACTTTCTTGCCTTATAAGAAACAAAGGTAATCACAGATTACAAAGCACCGAGACGAGGCATCACCTTTATAAAGCATCACCTTTATGAGACCACCTTTATCATATTACCTGAAATTCATAGTTAATGATCTTGGATATCTATGGATACTGTTTCGAAACAATATCATATTACTATATCATAAGTTAAAAAATTGGATAATAATCATATGTTCATTTCATATATTAATATAAGATACACACATATAATAATAAAAATAAAATACTGTAATAAATAATGATGCAATATGATATTGTAACATATGATATGACATAGTGTCATGTTAAATACATTATTGCATTTGATCACATAATACAATATCATAATATATGATACACTGTCATATCACATAAAACATCACAATTTTGTAACACATTATATTATATTGTATACTTAAGTATGATATTGTATGATATTATATCATATTTGATACATAATATGATATTGTATCATAAGATACAATATAACTTGATTCAACATTGTATCAAATCATATGATACAATACCATGTGATACAGTAATTTATTATATAATACAATATCACTTTATACAATATCGTATCATATGTTACAAAATTATATATTCCAATATCAAATAATACTATTTCATGTGATAAAATAATATATTATATAAACCAATATCATTTTATACAATATCATATCATGTGATAAGATATTATATATTACAATACAATATTGTATCACATTATACCATATTAAATATGGCAATATAATGTGAAACAATAGCATGTGATAAAATAGTATATAATACATTATCATTTTATGCAACATTGCATCATAATAAAAAATACTTTACATTACAATATAATGATACAATATCATATCATAATGCACAAAAATATTGATACAATATCCTACTAACTTTTTATAATATAATATATGATATAACATTGTATCATATAAAACAATAGTGTATCAAATCTGACAATACTATATCATATGAATCATGTTATATCATTTAACAACAAACACATCTATCAATCAGGTTAGAGTGAGGTAGGATATTCTTTTTAAACATCCTTGATAATAGAGATCAGGATCTTAAACTGAAGCAACCTCTATGATTCATTTATATTATAGTTAAATTAACTATGCAAGCTATTGTCTATAAATCATGTGACCTGTTCCAAAATAACTAAACCTCATCCAGCATCCAAAACCTATGACTCAGAATCGGCATTCAAGCCTGCCAGATGCATCAGTATCATAAGACGCATCATCAATTCAAGTTTGGTTAAGTTAGGACCAGTCATTACTAAGATATATTTTTAGCATCCTCGATTATGAAGATCAGGCTCTGCATCTGAAGCTACCTTTGCAATTCATTTATATTATAGTTAAATCAACTATGCAGGTTTGAAATAGTACTAAATAAATTTAATATATGACCTGTTCCAAAAAACATAACCTCATCCAGCATCCGAAACCTATGGCTAAGATTCAGCATACAAGCCTTTCAGGTGCATCAGTATCTTAAGATGCATCATCCATGCAAGTTTGGATCAGTAGTAATTTAGAAATTGCTATCAAAGGCCACCTGCACCAAAAACTTTAACCTGTTCCAAAAACCTTAACCTCCAGCATCTAAAATTCATTGCCCAGATTCAGCATCCAAGTTTTTCAAGTTCATAAAAAGGTCCAGATGCATCATCCATGCAAGTTTGGTGAAGATAGGACAAGAAATAACTAAGATAAAGGACCTGCAACAAAAACTTTTACCAGGTCCGGACGCCAATACCAGCAGTATAGCATAAGTTCCCCCGAACTTCGTCTCGGTGAGCTAAAAATAAATTATCATACATGCCCTACGTCTTGTTACATTACAGTTACATTATATGTAAAATGATGAGATTCATGTTTGCTTTTTCATTGATTTCATTTCATTTAATTTTTTAAATGTCCTAAGTCTTGTTGTTTTTCTCTCGTTGAAGATTTTAGATCTAATCTTCAAAAATTTGGTCCTCTCATCAAGCCGTTCCAATGAATACATTTCATGTTTTTCCAAAAACTCCTGGATTTCTCTTTTACCTTGAAAAGATTTTAAAAATAATATGAACAATCAGAATTATTATATTATTACATATTCATGTAAAAAGGATAATACCTATGTATAGATTCAAGGCATACCATACTCTGTATGGTTTTTGCTTCCACTACTTCTTGCTGAATATTTTGATTTTCATAAATACATTCATGCTCGAACTACATTCATCCACTTATATGTCAAGATTATCTGTTTTGAAATGCCCCCTCTACCGCTTTAGGCTTCAATACACAACCCAAAATAGAAAGCCTATAGGGATTTTGCATTGCATCGGCCATGAAATAGCCTGGATGACATAATTGAAAAATTGTATGAGGTATTTCAAGTGGGTTCCGAATGGTGAAAAGATGTAAACATTTCACATTATAAATCTCCTTGAGAAATTTGTTTCTATTCCTGTAACGGTCACCTGAGTAGCATATAACCCATACACAAACTTGTCGAGGAGTCTCATATATGCATTTAATTAATTAGGTTTTATTCTGGAGTAGAAAAATTATAAATTAGTAATGACGGCCACCTCCCTGCCTGAAATCTTTCAAAAAGAACTGTGAAACCTACAATTTTGGCAAAAAACTTAAAAGATCGGGTCTACAAAATCATGAATTCAGTTTCCTTTCAGGTGTGTGGGAGTAAAAAGGATAATTTTTTAACATTATATGCAATGACACCTATACATCCATTTTGGCCCTGCCCTAGAGTTAAAACCCATACTCCAGGGGACATGAAAATTAAAATTTCAGTAGAGGACTTCCTGGTAAACATAATTATAGGTCAGTTTTTTATACAGATGTGTGAGAATAGAGAAGAAAATGTTATAACATTATATGCATTAACACTATATTGCCTCCCCCCTCATGTCCTGAACCCCTGACCCAGGGGCCATGAATTTTACAATTTAGGTAGAGGAGTTAGTGGACATCGTAACCATGTATTCAGTTTTTTGCCCACATGTGTGGGAGTAGAGAAGAAGATTTTTTAAGATTTAAAACATTTTACTATATGGCCAAATTGGCCCCACCCTAGAGCCTGAACCCCTGACCCTGGGGTCATAAATTTCACAGTTTTGGTAGAGGGCTTCATGGACTTTATAACCAGATATATATATATATTTATATGGAAGTAGAAAAGAAGATTTTCTAAGATTAAATACATTTTACTATATGGCCATATTGGCCCCACCCTAGAGCCTGAACCCCTGACCCAGGGGTCATGAATTTCACAATATGGACATCATAATCATGCATTTAGTTTTAACAAATATATATGGGGTAGAGAAGAAGATTTTCTAAGATTAAATACATATATACTATATGGCCATACTGGCCCCATTCTAGAGCCTGAACCCCTGACCCAGGGCCATGAATTTCACAATTTATGTAGAGGGCTTCATGGACATTATAACTATGCAACCAGTTTTTTCCTAACATGTGTGGGAATAGAGAAGAATATTTTTTAAAATTTTGCTCTTTTTTTGCAAATTTGGCCCCACATGTGGCGCCCCGGGGGTAGTAGAGCCATGAATTTTACAATTTTGATTCCTCTCACCAAAGAGATGCCTCACATCAAAAATGGTAATAATCAGCCCTGTAGTTTTTAAGAAGAAGTTAAAAATGTAAAATTGTTAAGGCACGATGCACGATAACGGACGAAAACGGATTGCAATAAACTCAGGTGACCTAAAAATTGCTAATTTATCAAATTGTGGATAGATAGACCAAGCAACAAAGATATATCACCTGAGCTGCTTTTAGTCTTCTTGGCTGCAACTGGGCTTGCAAGAACTTTAGTTCCATTATCATCTTCGATCTCAAAGAAGCACTCTGTAATAACAATATCATGAATATCTTACTTTGCAAATACTAAGGACAGGCATGCATAAAACGTAATGAAAAGAGAAAACATTATGGATGGGTTTTAATTATTAAACGATGCAAATCAATGTACCATTGTCCTCTTAAATAAAGAAAGAAAATTATTGAGAAAAGTTTTTATCATTTCAATAATATGACTTCTATTACCCCCCCCCCCCCCCCACCACACACAGATTCACACAAATAAAAAAAAAGACTGATCACCTTGTGGTGTAACATCCGATGCATTTGCATTTCCACTCTCGCAGGGTTTGGACATCAAATCTTCTTCAGTCACATGTGATTCAGGTGCTGTACTTGGACCTTTAGGATTGTGCACATGTAACTCCGACACTCACCCTTTTAGATAAAATTTCAAAAATGTATACAAATACAAAAATTATTTAATGAAGAAAAAAAAGAAAAGAAATACATACACAGTGATTTACCACACTAAAGCACTGCCCATATGCAAATGTGGGGGTATTTTACCCAGTTTTAAGCTTAAGTGTAAATTTTCCCTTACATGTAAATAATCCCTTTTACAGTATTGAAAGTGGTACTCAGCAAATGTTATTAAACACTTTACATTTTCATTACTATCTGAACATTTCTTGAAAGTCAAATGGAATTGTGCACTACAGTCTCTGTCACAAGTCACAAGGAAATAACTCCATCTACACATTGTCATTCAAAAGCCAGAAGCCTAACACCTAGCTGCAATAATGTAGCCCTCTCCTGTTTTTTGTTGTTGTTTTTTTTGGGGGGGGAGGGGGGGGGGGGGAGTAAACATCAGTTATAAAAAATCGGAGAGGGCTACATTGTTGCAGCTACATATGTATGACTATCCTATTATCAAACAAGAAAAACATTCACAAAATAGATTGAAACAAACCTATCAAGTTGACTTCTTTCATCACAGGAACTGAGAGAGGGAAAACAATGGTATGGAACTGCAAAAGATCAAAGAATCGTTATTGCATAAATAAAATTTAAAACAAGAAATCTTTTAAAGAAACAGTTGCCCCTTTTGTGGCTTTATCAATCTTAAAATGATTACTTTCTTTCACAAGTCAAAATTAATTATTCTTACTAGACTTTGACCCGTGCGTGCATGGGTTTACATTGCATATGATATCGGACATTCACTACATCGACGCACCGTATTGTTTACAATTACATAACCAAGCTTTAAGCCTACAATAATGCTATTAATTTCACTACACGTTGCATAGTTATAATAATCTGACAGGAATGCCTCCCATATACCCGTAATGTAGCAGAAAATTGCAGAATCGCTCCGAATCGATTTTTGAGAAAAATAATGAAGTTGTATTGAAAATAACAGTCAAATTATTCATAACAAACCATTCTGAGGCTGTAAATACTTTTCATCTAAATATTTAATTCATATTATTGAAGGATTCAACACTTTTTTGCTCGCTTCAAAATTACACACCATGTTGATATTCGGATCTCTTGGGATTTTACTCTAACACAGTGTATTTATATTTAGAAATATTATTACATATAGGAGAATTTATTACATCCATTACATTCCACTCATATCATGGAAATCAAATGCATTATCACAGCATTTGGGAGACCAGACAAACATGTTAATTGTTATACATAATAACGTTGCAACTTTGATTCTAATTCATTTACTTTGTTCAAAATGCTCACTGTTTTCTCTGAGGTTCAAGATGTCCTGTTTTTCCATTGCGTTGCGGCTAGCTCTCAATAAATCTGTGGTGGACTCTGTATAAAAGTACTAATATATTGTATTGTAAATACAAGCTTCAACATTTACTTTTTAAATCATTGCACATTTTATTCCTTATGACTAATTAAAATAAAATATTACAAATATATTACCGGTACATCCATTACATTCCACTCATATCATGGAAATCAAATACATTATCCCAGCATTAAGGAGACCAAGCCCCAGGATCACATAATAACATTGCAACATTTAGTTAAATTCATTTACCTTGTTCAAAATACTCAGTGTTTTCTCTGTGGGTCAAGATGTCCCGTTTTCCCATTGTGTTGCGGCTAGATCTCAATGAATTTGGGGTGGACTCTGTAAAAAGTACCAATATATTGTATTGCAATTTCAAGTCTCTAAGTTTACTTCTTTATATCATTGCTAAGTTTATTCCTAATGATTAATAAAAATATATATAACAAATAAATAATATAAAAAATATATAAAAATATATATTACATCCATTACATTCCACTAATATCATGGAAATCTAATGCATTATCACAGCATTAGGGAGACCAGACAAACAATTTTATTATACTTTCATGTTAAATGTTAAATACTGAAATCTGATTGGTTTAGACGCAGTTGGTAATCCGTTCTATTACCCTCAGCGTTAGCAACACACTTGGCAATTGGTAACACAACGAACTGTTACATGCGCTTAAATTATGAGCGTACGGTTTGTCGTAGAATTTACTTCATTTCTAAATAAAAGCAGTAAAATTTTCTTTAGAAATAAGACATTCAGTAAAATAAAATGAATAGTGCCTGTTTGGGAGGGTATCTATTGAAATTGACACCCCTCGAAAACCATTGTCAACCTCCGCTCACTGCTTTACCTTAGGGTCAAGCTGTCCTGTTTTTCCATTGTGTTGCAGCTAGATCTCAATGAAACTGGGGTGGGCTCTGTAAAAAAGTACCAATATATTGTATCATAAATACATGCTTCTAAGTTTGATTCTTTATCTCTTTGCAAAACTTATTCCTAATGACTTATACATGTACTTATAAGTATAACAAATATATTACATCCATTACATTCCACTCATATCATGGAAATCAAATGCATTATCACAGCATTAGGAAGACCAAGCCCCAAGATCACGAGCAATCTTAGACTTGAGTAGTAAATTGTACACTGTCAGTGGCGTAGCTACCATGTATGCTTATATGCCTGAGCATGCACATCATTTGGGGGAAAAATCAGTAAAAAAAAAGAAAAAAGAAAAAAAAAATATCAAAAGAGAATTCAAGTATTAAGGTCCATACTTAGTTAATCCATCAGCCCGTTTCCGTCACACGGTCCTACTTTATCCGAAATCAATGCTAAACAAAGACGTATTAAGCACAAAATATAGCCACACAATATGGTCTTAAAGTACCATATTAAAGAAACAGTACACAATGCATGTACCTAAAAAGGCAACTATTTATTTTGCAGTTGAACTTAGTTTTACACATTTTAAATTTCCCCGATAGAATATCACAGCTTTATTGAGATATTCATTACCATAAACTATGTGAAAATGAACTTAAGAATAAAAGCTTTGAGTGGGTCAAAGGCAAATGTCAAAAAAAATTTCTTCTTTTAACTTTTAATAAGTTTTGTGATTTTATTTTATGCCTAAACTATAGCCAAAACAATTTTAACTGCCTAAAAATAGGCCTCTTGGTGGCCCCCACACCCCCTGCCATTTTAAGCATGCACTTCGTTTCAGGTCTAGCTACCCAACTGACTGTATTAATGTTTCTTGCTTAAAAACATAATAACATTGCAACATTGAATTTAATTCATTTACCTGCTTCAAAATGCTCACTGTTTTCTCTGAGGGTCAAGATGCCCTGTTTTTCCATTGTGTTGCGGCTAGCTCTCAATGAATTTGGGGTGGACTCTGTAAAAATACCAATATATTGTATTGTAAATACAAGCTTCTACGTTTACTTTTTTAAATCATTGCAAATTTTATTCCTAATGATTAAACAAAATAAATATAACTGTTACAAATATATTACATCCAGTACATTCCACTCATATCATGTAAATCTAATGCATTATCACAGCATTAGGGAGACCAGATCAACATGTAGATTGTAATACACAACTACATTTCAAAGTATATCTAGTTAATATAAATGGATTTACTTTAGTCTGAATTAAAATGACTGGGCTCTCAGCCTCTTGTTCTTTCAGGTATTTTTGCAAAGTGAAAATGGACTGCAGATGCAAAATTATTCTTCAAATAATAACATTACCCAAAACCTTCTTATTTTCATCTGATTCAGAATCAGAACTTGGCGAGTAGTTTGATACACTAAATGGGTCAGAATCCACATCAGAGGGAACTGAAAGAAATTAAAACAATATAGAAAATTTTCTTTCATAAACATTCATCAATTATTAGTTTACCACATTTGGTAATTGATGTTTCTTTTTTATAAATCTGACAACAGACCACTGACTAAATCAAACTTTTCAGCCATGGTACAAAAACAAGACTGTACCAATATTCAGTGAAAAATGAATTCCAATTCAGATTGATGCTTAAATTAACTAACCTACCAAATCTGATAATTCTATGTAAATGTATATTTTTCAAGAAGTACATTCTGTAAACAATTTGCAAAATATACATATTTACTACAGAAACAGATTTTGTAATTTATCTAACAAAAAACAATTTTGTTCTGCAAAGGAGACTCTCCACATTAGTGACAGATTCACAATGCACACTGACTTATATTAATAGCTTTTTGTTGGCATGGATGTTAGCGCGAATGGGTCATGATGTGGGAAGAAGTTGGGGTGACTGGAGAAAACCCACGTGTCCAAGCAGGCGACCAATGTACCCTATCATATACAACAACTGTCGATCATGGGGATTAAACTTGGGTCGCAGTGGTGATAACCAGGTGCATTGTCCACTGCACAACTGGACACCTCTTTCAAGCTTTTAATTTAATAGTGCTTGATAATGAAAACAAAATAAATCTATTCAGGTCAGCACACGAACCGTATATAATGTTAAAATTGAAAGAAAATCAAACAACTATAAACAAAATAAAGTGAAATAAAACCTAACAAAACCATTACCAAAATCAAAAGGATCACAGCCTTTTCTGAAATCAATCAAAACTAGTACCGGTAAAAACATGTACATGAACAGGGGCTAGTGTTGTCACGATGATTTAATTTCAATCAATGATCAGTTGAAAAGGTTGTCGATTTATCATAATCGATTTTAGATTTTATAATCAATTATACTCAGTCTGGGTTTATTACATTAATATTATACCTATCATTTTGTTTTCTAATCTGTATTGAATGAAATGAAAACTGTTGTGAGCTGGGGTTTTTCTTCAATCTCAAAAGATGTGTAACATTCTACCTAATAAAAATACAGCAAAAGTCTTATAAGCTTTTAAAAGGAAGTGAAAATAGCACTTATATATTTCAGATTATACATAGCATAAAATTTAGTGCCCCATATTATTGAATTTAATATAATTTGTTACCGATTCTATTATTGACCGATCATCAAATGGCAAGAGACAACCAATTCTGCTGATTAATTGATCACGATTTTTAACCTATTTAACAACACTAACAGAAGTTTTAGGCTTGTTTTTCAATAAAAACATATAAATTATCTATTCTGATACTTTTTAAATTCTTGAGAAAAACCTATTTTTTAGATTAGTTTAAAACAAATCAATGTACGAAAAAATGCAAAAACAAAACCAAAGCCAGATAACAAGATATCCAAAGCCTGATTGTAAATCACTAAACTCTCTCTTAATAATTATTTTTTGTGTATAATTAATCCAACCATTTTCCTACCTTGCTGCGCCACCGCAAGCTTTTCCCATCACAACCATAGTCATATACATGAAGTATCTCTTCCCCAACCACAATGTCTCTCTTAGCAAACAATCATAGGTATTCCCTTCCATTAAACACTCTGAGTTTATGGTGGAGTTTGCATCGTCCTTGCCATCATTTACAAACTGGCAGATACATGTATGGTTGTTCACTCCTGACAGCATCAATACTACAGTGTACATAAAAAGAAATCAAACCTTAAATAAGAAGCATATAATTACTGGTATTTTTGCTTGACTTAATTAGAATTGTTTATAGTTATTTCTAGAAACATTACTGCCATACATAAATGTTAAAATATTACATTTAGCTGCAGGTCTGTATCTCCTGGTCTGAAAAAAAAATTTGGATAAACGTTGCTTCAATTTTTTTTTTCACATCAGGAGCTACATACCTCCAGCTTCATGTAAATATGTATAAATCGTATTACCAAAGTTCTTTTCCATTATATTTATAGATAAATATTTTGTTTTCTGTGCTTGTCTTCAATCTCTCCTCCCCATCCTGTCCTTTTAATGTTTCTCCTGCAGGAGAAAATCTCCACTGACATGACTGGTTGTGCTAATAACTCCAAAACCTACATTAAAACCACAAGCACCTGTGTGAAAGCGTTGTTTATATGCAAAGAAAACTTTTGGATTCATAAACATCTACATTAAGCCCCATTCACAATTGGCGTACGAGCACTTTACAACTCTTTGCGATCGGAATGTTTTAGATTCGCACGAGCTCTCTCATATATTGCATGAGGTCTCGCATTTGTTGCATGCGTTTTAGTGCTTGCATCAAGTCTCCTTAAAAATTGTGGACATGCACACTATTCAGACGCGACTGAATGCGATCCAAATCATCGCAGTGCAATGCACGAACAATATATAGAACGAACATTTTACAACATTTTGTATACTCGCAAGAGTGCAGGTGCATGATTTTTAAAGGTTATAAGATGAATCGCTGCTGTAGAGAGAGAGAGAGAGAGAGAGAGAGAGAGAGAGAGAGTTGAATGTGATAATAGTCTACCATATATCATATGTGCATGTTCTAGTGAGAACATACATTAAATTGGTAAACAACAAAATATTTACAACCATCAACCATTTCTAATGCTATCATGTATGAAACATGTCATGTTATTCTAATAAATCAACAATTACAGGGGGAAGGGCGCCCCGGGTGCGCATAAACATTAAAATTAATACAAGTATCAAAAAGTAGTTTTAAAAGTGTTGCTACATTGGTCATGCTTCTGGATTGAATGTTCTTGAGAGCACATTGTGCACAACGCTGTGTAATCAAGACATACATGTTTTGCCTGTATTCTCTTTTGAGAAGTGGACAGGCATAGCCTACATCCACTTCTCTTCGCAAGCCCTCATGTTTTGATTCTGGAAAACGTGTAAATGTCGGAACCAAAGACGGTTTACACTTCGAGCCATGTTTCGACTCCAGTTTCACTGAATTTTCGTGACAGACCTATTATTTCTACATTTTAAACATAAATGCATCCATATATCACAAACAAATCAACACTAACCCGCTGTCAAATCATTTTCGCAACTTCTTCATCCCGGGTTTAAATTTTGTGTATCACATTGTTTATCTAGGTCAGCGCAGATTAAATGTTTACGTTTCGGATAAAATTGGAAACCTATTTAAGACAATAATGTCAAAAACGTAACTGAATCAACTTAATCTTACAACTTACAAACAAATACTGAGTCAAATAATTACAAAGTGGTATTTCTTCCCTTTTTTACCATCTTTTATGGTGACAAATTTTGTTCTACATCTATTTTTAACAATAAAACGAACATTGATTAAAAATATAGCATACAAGAAAAGATTAAAATAAAGAGTCTTCTTTGTTTTATGTGACAAAGTTACTTATTTTATCGTATGCATTTTGTTAACTTGTCTTAAATTGTAAAACCGTTCTATATAGCTCTGTAAATTTTAAGAAAAATGCCTTTAATCTAAAGTCTACAATCGGAACACTATTTCCGTTTTTTCCGACTCTAAAATTTCTACTTTTTAAACCACCTATAGCGAGTGTTCTCATAATTTAAACCCGGAATGTAGAGGTTGAGAAAATGATTTGAAAGCAGGTTAGTGGTGATTTGTTTGTGATATATGGATGCATTTATGTTTAAAATATAGAAATAATAGGTCTGTTACGAAAATTCAGTGAAACTGGAGTCGAAACATGGCTCGAAGTGTAAACCGTCTTTGGTTCCGACATTTACACGTTTTCCAGAATCAAAACATGAGGGCTTGCGAAGAGAAGTGGATGTAGGCTATGCCTGTCCACTTCTCAAAAGAGAATAGTTTTGCCTGGTCAACAGATCACACTCAGCCCAACGGGAATCTGCAGACACATTGTTTACATTATTATTAATCATCAAAAGCCAAAAATTTTACAAACCTGATAATATCCGAAAAGCCAAACGAGAGTGATACTATGATGTCACATTTGTAAATGTGGGTCACAATTGTAAATGTGGGGTGAGCATCCCGGTTGTAAACATGGAGGCCTGACTATCTTACCTATAATAAGTCAATTCGTACATAGAATAGTCGGCTATCTTTCCACTATACAAGTGAAAAAGAGCAACTGATCTTAATTTGCTTTTAATTCATTTAGGTAACAAGGGGTACATGTACATATATCTACATTACGTACATAATTAATTTAAAACAATATTACTGGTACATATAACTGTAATATAGAAAATTCTTCATGTCGATCTATTTACATAAAGCGACATTCTTCGGTTAACTTTTCTGTCCATTTTCAATAAACTAGCTATATAATTACAGGGATTTTTCAGCCTTTTTTTATTTTGAAAATGCCAATTTTTTTGGAATTGGGAAAATTGTATCGACAATTTCATGCAGTTGGGAGAAATCATATGTTGCATACATCATGATTTCTGAATTTATTATCATAATGGAAAATCAAAGAGCTAGACTTTAATTGAATAGAATCTAATTAACTTCACAATATAGATATATGTATAATATTCCTATATTTAGTTATTAGAACAAGTCTTTTTCCCTGAAATAAACACCTTCAACACTGGTCATAAAAGTATTACATTATTAAGAATTTATCAACATCCCCTTTTAAATTGAGAATGTATTTTTCTGTTTGAAATATTTCATAACATTTACCTTTTACTTTTATATCAGTCTAGTGTGTGTAAAAAAAAACATGTACCATTTACAGTACTGTACTGTATACCACAAAATAACGATGTTTTAGAAAAACAGAGGAAAATCGGATTAAAAGTTGGCGATGTTTACAGCGTGTTTGGAAACTTTTATGACTGCAGTTTTGCTAAATGGGTTTAATCATTTGTTAATACTGAACATTTATGGACATTCTGGTTATTTTACGAAGTATTTTTTGATAAGAAATAAACATAAGAACTATTTACCAGTTGGGGAAAAATACTGCTATACTAATTGGGATCATAATTTGGACAGCTGCTGAAGTGAACTTATTTCCAATTGGGAATGGGGACGACTTTTGCTCTGGAGAAGGTACTGATAAATCCTTGAATTACATATTACATCAAACGTACAGTGGAAATGAAAATCATGCTTTTATTGTTAACTTCGTTTCGAATGTCCTCGAAGATTAATCAACATTTGGTGTAAAATAGTCAAGTTGCACACATTATCGCCCTATTTTATTTGAATATTTTAAAAAAAAAACTTCATAAAAACATTACTTTGTTCAATTGTAGTAGGATTATCAAAAGTACTTACCATAAAATGGCTTTGATTCCTAAAAGGCAACACGCTGGCGTTAAAAGGTCCATTGTTTTAACCCGAGACGTTCCGAGAGTACTCGGAACAAATGGCGGAGAGCACTTGCCAAATGTTCAAACATGGTCAAGAAATTAACGACTTTTTTTCTAGTTAGGCTTTATACATAAAAAGTGAAAAAGTATTTTGAAAACAAGTTCATTTAGAATAATTAAAGGCTAAACAAATTATATATGTTAGATTTTTTGCAATATTGCAAGTTTTCGTTGGTCTCCTAAATGCAGAAAAATAGTCATTGCTAATTATACGATGGAGGCAGATTGAATTCCTTTTTACGAAAAAATATAGACAAAAGGCAACTATTGGATGTCAAATAATAGACACATTGATGCATTTTAGGCAAAGACACATCGTTCATTCATTTAAAGATAAGCCAATTACATTTTAGACAAGGTCAAAATAATACGGAGATCAAAATATGTCTCCCTAATCTACTGGTCTCCCTAATAAAGATAAAATAATACAATCGGTCTACCAAATGCATAAGTCAGGTATATATATATATATATATATATATATATATATATATATATATATATATATATATATATATATATTTATATATTTAAAGCACTAAAAATAACCAACGACACGAACAATAAAGTAAAATATTGTCTTGTCTTGACAATATTTTACTTTATTGTTCGTGTCGTTGGCTATTTTAGTGCTTTTCTATATATCATCTTATAACCGTGTATCTTTTGATCCGACACTTTAGATAACGAGTGTTGTTGGTTTGCTGGTGCCTCTTATTTATATATATATATATATATATATATATATATATATATATATATATATATATATATATATATATATATATATATATAATACAACTGTACAAGCAAATGCCATCCCTTGGAATTTGATGTAAACCCTGAAATGGGTAAGCTATTTCATCGGGCACTAGTGCAGATGCAAAATCATATATTCAGAAAATTTTCATTTTCCTTATGGTTAAATAACATGTAAACCCTTTTCTCTGTATTCGTGATTCGTATTAGAGATTTTCTAATTCTTGAAACGTTTAAACAATGATATGTTTTTTTTTGTTTTTCATGAAGATAGAAAGCATTGCAGAAAAAAGCAAAAAATACATAATCCGCATACATGGGCTATATAATTCTCTTTCTGAAATGCGGACATCTTGATATGATAACTTAAAAAGAATTTTGCCGTTTATACTAACATCTGCCTCTCAATCGTTTAATCAATTATCCATAAAAATACGTAAATTATCAATATTGTCGACAAGAACGTTGCACAGAATTCAAAGGAACAGCTAATTTATCCACACATGTGAATATTACTTTATAAGGCATGTACTTGTAAATTGGAAGCATGGGGTACATCTACATACATTCATCCACAATCCCTGAAAACTTTAAGCTTCAATTTCGAATAAATATAGTAATATAGTATGGTTCGTGCAAGAATTGTTTTAAATTAATCACCGTTAGACTTCAGAGCAAAGTGAAGTCTAAGAACTAGCACGCGGAAAAAAAGGACTAGCTAAACACACAGATTCATCAAAAAAAACTTTTGGCAACATTTTTAGCTCCCTCAGTGCTACATGTATGTCAACCGTTGATGGCATTAATTTGAGATATTTATAGTTTTTGCATTATAGATGGAAATAATCGTCTTTTAATTAAGATTTTAAAAAGTCATTTTGTCTTACAGAAAGAAAAAGGGGTTCCGTCTGCTCCCCGCTCTCTGGATCCGCCAATAGGTATACTCTTTAATTTGAGAAATAGTTTACTCAAGCTTATATTAAACTTTTAGTCACTCAATATTTAAAAATATATATTTTATAAATACCGAATATGCTTAGATCTAGTGCGGAATTTCGGGGGTCCGGCTCCTCTCTCACTAAAAATTAAAATTTCAAATTTTAATGTTACATGTAAAATACCGAGAAAAGCCCCCCCCCCCACCCCTACCCCCGAATCGTGCATGCAGAATAAAACATAAATTCATTTTATTAGCATTGTATTTATGAATTTTGTTTTATCAATCTAGCATGATCTTGGTTAAAACATATTAATTTGCCTTTGTATCAAGATTTTTGATATTATGCATTGATAACCATATCACACAACACTCCGCTATGTAAATAAACTGTATTCTGTTTATTCAAGGCAGCAAGCCGAGAGATTTAAATAACACAAGACTCGTATCAGGTGTCATTCACGAGATAATGACTGATATCGTTTAAGGCTCACATTGATGGTAAGTAAGAATAATTTGTCTCTCAATAAGTTGACATATTCCCTATGCGTAATATTGATTAAATCCAAGATTATTAGATCAATCAACAATGGACAATCTTGTGTGCAATTTCTAATTAATTAACCGAAAATAGTGGCCATTTTTTTTTAACAAAGTGACATGCATGAACCCTTTATAATCGGCTTATACATTCACCAATGTAAATTATATATGTAAATTATATAGTTTAAATAACTTTGTACTTGAAAACCAAATGGCCACTACTTTCAGTTAAGTAATAAGAAACTTTTCTTTTTTTAGCTAGGTATCTCTAGAAACAAATAATATCGTGTGTGCCGGTGGAAGGGGGTGATAATTTTACGACGTTAATTTGATAATCTTGAATCTCCACTGTCCCCCTCCCCAACCCTCAATTTAGATCTGCGCTGGAAAACTTCACGTCGTAAAATTAGTATTCCCTTCCACCGGCATATACACTATTCGTTGTTTCCAGAGATACCTAGCCAGAATAAAAAGTTGGTATTATAAAGAATGGACGAAAACTAATGCTTCAATCTCACTATCTCATATTGTAATTTAGACCTAGAAGTCTAAATAAAGGCTATAGATGTACATTTGCTTGCATATCATTTGCTGTGTGTGTGTGTGTTTTTGTGTGTATTTGTGTGTGTGTGGGGGGGGGGGGGGGGGGGGCGTGTGGTTGCGGGGTTGGTAGAAATGATTGAATTCTTGCTGATTTTTGATGGAAAAATACATGTTACAGATTTCTTTATATTACTTGAACATTTCTCATTTCAGATGGCACTATCTGAATCCCAAATACCACCCGACGCCCAGCATTATTTGGTGTGTGGCACTGAAGACTGTGAGAGGAACTGCCAGTTTTACTGCAATGACTGTCACCAACCAATGTGTGAACAATGCCGAGATGAACATCAGAAAAATAAGAAAACCAAGAGCCATGAAGTGGTTCCTTATAAACAACGCAAACGACAACTACCTGTGGAGAAATGCAAGATCCATCACACAAAAGAAATGGTTCTTCTCTGCGAGGAATGCCAAATTCCCATTTGTTACAAATGCACAGCCACAAAAGAACATCGCGGCCATGCGTTTACTGACCTAGAAATAGACTTTGATGAAAAAGTTTCCCTATGTCATGAAGAAATTGCAAAAATTAGAAATTATTTTGAGCCAACTTCTCAAAATTTAAAAAAAGAAATTGCTGGCGATGTCACCGAAATAAAGAAGATTATAGACGGCATAAGAACATCCATGAAGGCTGAAGCTGAGTCTGTGAAAAAGCTGGTAAACACAGTCACATCAGAAAATATAAAACAAGTCGACAAAATTGAAAAGTCATTATTAGAAACGTTAAACGGTCAAAACCAAGAAATTGATGACTACATCAACTATCTTAATGATTTAATTAAGACGTTTTATGGTTACCTATCTCCTTCAAACATAGATCAAATAAGACTTAACCTCAAATCAGAAAGCATTCGACCCATACCGATAACATCCAAACCAGTTCTACCCGTATTTACTGCTGGTCAATACAGCAGGGAAGATGTCGCCAAACTACTGGGTAGAATAACTGATCCCAACACTAAACCAGAGAACAGAAAAATAAATCCCATGGAGACTGACTCTACACAGTTGAAACCTACACAGAAACAAAGAAAACAAGACAGAGAGAAATCTGACGTGAAACAAACACTGTCTCTGTCTTCCTCTGTCACCAAGGTCAGGGAGTACACAGTACCAGATGTTGATCGTGTATCTCATATGTCACTGGGTAAATCAGGCAGACTCTGGTTCAGTGATAGTAATGGTAACCTTGTCCAAACAGATCTACAGGGGAATCAGCTACAGAAGATACAAACCAGTGGTGGAGATGAAGGCTACCACACAGTCACACAGGACGGGGATCTGATCTATACAGACAGAAAGAACAAAGCCATCAATAGGATAAGACCAGATAATACAATCACTGAATTTATTAAAACAGGAGGCTGGACACTCAGTATACACTCCTCCCACATCAACGGGGACATACTGGTGGGGATGATAAAGGATACAGATGCTAAAGTCACCAGGTACAACAAGACAGGGACAGAAATACAGAACATTCAGAAAGACAACAAAGGACAGGCACTGTATAGTGGACCACACTACATCACAGAAAACATCAATGGTGATGTCTGTGTATCAGACTGGGACAAACATGCTGTAGTGGTGGTGGATAAATCAGGACAACACAGGTTTTCCTACACAGGTCAGGGGTCAGGGTTTACTCCGTATGGAATATGTACTGATGTACTCGGTCACATCCTGGTGTGTGATGTTTTAGGTGAAACAGTTCATCTCCTGGATCAGGACGGTCGGTTCTTGTCTCTAGTACTAACACCACAACAAGGGGTAGATTATCCATATAGTGTGTGTGTGGATGATGAGAACAATCTCCGGTTGGGACAGATCCTCACCAACACAGTGACAGTGTACAAGTATCTACAGTGATCATTACATATCCATACAATAGTTACATGCATGTGCTGTGTGTATGTTGTAAGACAATGTAACAACAACACTGTGATAGTGTTCAAGAGTATTCACTGGGATACATACAAATCATTCATGTAAACTTAACCTGTGTATGTTTATTTTTAATACCGGTGTTTATCAATGAGTATTTTCCATTGCTGACGAATTGATAATAAATATGTGACTATGTATTAACAATATCAAATTGTTCTGCGTTATAAGTTATATTAGAAACTGCTAGTTTGAATATTGTCTATTATAGCTATCAAAAAGACTTAATTTACAAACGGCGCAATATGTCTAGTATGATAGACGGAAATATGATATTAAAAAAACAGATGCATTAATTAAAACGTTGTCCTAAATAAGAAAAATAAAAGAATGTAACTTATCTTTTTTAAGCATCACATATGAGATGAATACGATCGGAGAGAGAGAGAGAGAGAGGAGAGAGAGAGACGGAGAGAGAGAGTGTGTGCGTGCTAGGCGGACTTGTTCTGTAAGCAATAGAACTGCATGTAGCTACGTATACTTTGTATGATTATATATTTGCATTTCCATTGTTCTTTCCCACTGTAAGCCCATACGGAGGAGCTGCAATTATTTCTCTATAATCGCAATTGCTCTGTCAGTATACTATGACGTCATAAAGGTGTAACGTTAAATATACTTTTCCATGACGTTATAGATTAAACCACTATACGATACATCATGTGTTTTTCTCCAACTCCATTAAAATTGACGTATTTACATGTAATATTAAAACATGTTT
The DNA here is from genome assembly GCF_963853765.1 of Magallana gigas. Lineage (NCBI taxonomy): Eukaryota > Metazoa > Mollusca > Bivalvia > Ostreida > Ostreidae > Magallana > Magallana gigas. Next base: position 36,874,349 of record NC_088856.1, read on the forward strand.
TTGATAACATTTTAAAGGAATTAGTTATAACATATCATTGATTCTGTTAACAAATCTATGTGAATTAAAAAGATACATTACAGTCTGAATGTTTACTTTTGACGTAATAGCTAAAAGTCAAGGTCTAGGCTAATACAGGATATTTGCTACTGGTAAAATGCAAATATAAGTAATAAACAACGATTATTTAGTGAACATGGCGTTATGAATAGCAACTGCTCTGCTGGCATATTTTCCATGATGCGCTAGCGCGCATCATGGAATATGCCAACAGAGCAATTGCTATTCATAACGCCATGTTCACTAAATAACGTTGTTTATTTCTTAAATGGTTAAGTAAATACTTAGTTCTCTGATTGGCTGATATCCAAAATACTCCAAAAAATGAAACGTTACATTCACTTTCACGTGTCCTAGAAGGTCACTACGAAAACTTACTATTATATACTCTACTTTAGAGACATGTCAACTGTATAATGTGTTTGTAGTATTTTTCATTAAATTCAATTCCGAATTTTGACGAGCGTTTGTTATCGCAGAAAAAGTGACACATACCATTATTTTGTATGTTTTACGAAAATTATGTACCTTTGGATTTTCAATTTGCAAGTAATGTTTTGGTTGCAGTTGGTGCAACACACTGAGGTATACAGGCATTTGTCCACAATGTATTGTTTTTGTGAAAACGATAATTTAACGTTATGTAAATAAACCCCAAGTTTGGCGATATGCATATTTAAGTTCCGATACGATCCAATAGAGGTAACTTTGATAAGGAAGTAGGCCAAATTATTAATGAAATATGCAAAACAAAAGGTAATACGTAGAAATTTAGTCTTAAAAAGCAAATGCTACGTCAACCAAGTGCTACGATTACTAAAACAGCCAGAATATAAAGGTTTAAAAAAAAACTAACATTTTCAAACACTGGAACAGTTTGGAAACAAACACTGGAACAGTTTGGAAACAAACACTGGAACAGTTTGGACACAAACACTGTTTGCGAAATGATAATTTAAACACGCTTATAAAACCTTAAGCTTAAGACTTGTAACTGAGGGGGGGGGGCTCTGATAATGTAATGGTTGCCCTTCAGAACAAAAAAAAATAATCACATTTCCCTTTTAAAAAATCGCCGAAACACTCTGCTTTAATAGTTCATAACTTAAAATAAATGATAAAAAAAGAATAATAAATGGTTAACGTTTTGCTAATGAATTAATCATGTTAGTTGATTCATTGTGAAATTATGTAGCATTTTGAAATCTATGTAAATATATTACGTCGATCATTAAGATATCAAAATAGGTAAAGCAAGTTATCTAGAGTGTCGGGTCCTATTAAATGTACACAAGTGTGGTTGATTGATGACCTTTTTTAAATTCTGTTTTGTTAAGAGGGTATATAGAGCTTAAAGTCCTGAATAAGACTGCCTATATTTAACAATAATTTCTAAAAACACAAAATAAACCAAAAAACCAACACGCTTAAAAATACAGCAATAACGTTAACAACACAAGACAACAAATCATAGATAAACATTAATGATGAAAAACTTCCAATACAAATATCATAAATATCATATCACTCCATATAACCCCTAGTGGACTTTCATAAAATAGTACTGGAGTCGTTATGATACAAACGTGCGAAAGAATCGAATCTTAAAAAAGGAACGCTATTTTTGCTACAGTGTAATCCAACTATGCGGGTTAGTTCTACCTCTCTCGGTCATTTACGTAAAGACGGTAACGAAAAAGACAGGGTGATTCGAATGACTGCATGCACACTGAAATATGGTGCTTTTAACACAGATCAGCGTGAATGGGATTGTGGGAAAATTCTCAGATGAAGTGGCATGTGCTTTGATATGGATGATGACTGAACTTTCTTGTGTCTCGGTGACGGTTTCGTTTCCATCACACTGACTCTCAGTAAAAACCTTTCCTATAATTTTCATTTCTTGTTAATCGAGAATTGTCTCCATTTTTTGACGGATACTGAGGACATCCTTTGAGGAATTTCCCAAATGAATAAAAGACAAAAGAAAATATTTGGGAAAGATTTTTTTACTGTAAATTGGATTTTTTTTTTTCATTTTATCTGTTCAAGTGCATACTTGTTGTTAAAAAGATGAAGGTTTCGGATCAACATTAATAATACTATTTGCAATATGGTCGTATATCTACCAGGAAACAAAACAGTTGTTTAGCAGAATTGACAACAAATTAAGTATAAGCTTCCTTAATTTAAAATACATACCGTTAACCATGAATCTGTAAGTCATAAGTTTTCAAATTTTCAAAACTTTTTTTTTTTGGGGGGGGGGGGGGGTTAAATATTTCAAAGATCGAAAATTCTAAACTGGCGAACGTATTTTGATTGTTATTGTTTTTTTTTATCCACATTAAGATAGACAGGTGCCTCATTCCACCTTAAAATCGAAAAGTGTGAGTATATACATGTATATAGAGACACAAGACACCCCGTGACTGTTTTTGCACTGTCTTTCTTTGATGTCAACGTTCTTATCATAGAGCAATACAGAGAACAAGAGAATCGCTCACGTCAAGTTAAAAAAAACATCGTCATATAAACTTTTTTTTTAGATTTAGGTTTGATTGAACTTGCATTATTTTCTCTTGAGATCGTTTCACTCTTATTAAGACGGTGCGATCACAAAAAAAGATTGAAAAATCAGAGGGTTGTTTAAAAGCAGCCACCGAGGAGTCTTAATCGTAGTAACACTTTATTATGACACGTGAAACTTTATTCGTAAGGTTTCCTTTCATATTTTTTGACAGTACATCAAAACCAAGATATTCTTGGGAATCTGACAACTGATTTCGGGGTACAGTTCACACACCCAATGCGTACAATCATATTTGTTACGTCAAATTAGATTGTCACAAACAAAGTCTCTGAGATGGTGTTCATGTTTAGAAAAGTTTAAACATGTATATCACATTTTGATTGATTTATGTCTGCCATGATAATATTTTATCCACATTAAAAGAGGTCATCAACTTGATCAGTTTTGTACTCCCTTTTTGACTTTTAGGTCACCATTCATGTTCTGAGCTGTTACATCATGTATGTTTCAAAAGTTGTTCAAACGTCTTAGATATTAGACATAGAATTAACTTCACATGGGGAGATAAGACTAGCATATACAATAAATTACTAAGTTTTCTTTTTTTATTTATCACTATCATCTCCTTCAAAGTTAAAGTAACCCACAACGTTTCCCCTAAATCAGACAGGACGAGCATTGTGTTCCAAAGTCGGGCACTCTTGTCGTCCTCTTCCCACCCCCGGTATTAACGCGCCTTAATAACAATGTTGAAATTACATATATACTTGTAAAATTACAGATCAAACATGTACATCAGTATACATCGACGGTGTATGTAATAACCATTATGCAAAAAAAAAAAAAAAGGAAGAAAAAAACAAAAAAACATGTTTGGATAACGTTTTAACGTTATGTAGCCCCGCCCCTGGATAATGACTCTTTTCGAACTCGCAGACCCCAAGAAGTAATTGTTTATATTCATGATAATGATTTATATATGCTTGCTTTTGCAGTTATTCTACAATTACCAGCTGAATGCCCCTAATATTTTTTCAACATATTTTGAGGGTTTAAAGGGGCATGGTCACGATTTTGGTCAAATTCTATTTTTTTGTTTTTATTATTTACAATGCTTTAAAAATGCATTTCTAATGATCAAACAAAATTTGAGAGTCGTTCGTAGAGTTACAAGCAAGATACAGGGCTCACAATTCTTTGTCATGTAAACAAGGCTCGTGCCCTGTTTTTGTTTACATAGGTTCTATTTACCAGTAAAAAATCTTCATCAAATTTAGGCATATATAAAAAATTCCTAACGGTTTACACATTCGTTTTCAATTTAAACCTGAAGTGTTTACTTCAACATTCAAAATGTAAACAAACGCTTTGTTTACATAGCGAAGAATTTTAAGCTCTGAAACTCGTTTATAACTCAACTAATGAAACTCAAATTCCGATTGCCTATTAGAAATGCTTTTCTGAAGAATTGTAAATATTGAAATCGGAAAATAAATTTGTGACTAAAATTGTGACCATGTCCCTTTAATTCTTTTAAAATAAAACCTTCTAACACTTGGTTATTGTTTGAATTTTTAAAGTTGTAGATAAACGAAATCACTACCTACTTGTTTTATTTGAATTATAAAACAAAAATCAAACAGCATATCATTTGTTATCATTTTTTTTTATCATTCCCCTTGAAAAGGATATTTGTCATCAATGAAAATCAGACAGCCAAAAATGCTCTTTGCCAGGTAATTGGCTGAAATTGGTTCTGTGGTTGACAAGGAAATGATGGCAAGTCCTCATCAAAACATATCATGTCTTCTTTTAGAACAGATCCTATTCTTATATACTGGTAATTAAACATGAAAATAATGTATCAGTAGCTGATATTAAGCCCATAAATATATGTTATGCATCTAGATTCTTTGATTCTTCAGCTATTATGGATCGGGTACTCTAATAGCTCTATATGATATGTACTAAATTAAACAGTATTTGTATTAACAAATACCCAAGTATTTAAGAATGTATCTTCATACAGATGTCTACTACCACATCAAGGTCATTTAAATCATATAATTGTTAATCCTGTAGATAAAGGTAAAATTGGCGTCAAAACGTTTCTGTAAATTCTGAATCCGCCGAGAATGTAAAAGACCGAGTAAAGTGTCCAAACCACATTGTGTCTAGGACCTATCAGGCATGACAAAGAATTCTCGAGTTAAAACCCAGTTTAAGATCTCCTATTGAACGGTTGATACATTTGAATTAACCTAGCATAACAAGTATGGGCAAATTTAAAATGCTAGCAAGAAAACAAAAGATGAATAGACCGTCTTTAAAAAACGTCCCTTACCATGCATACTTTGTTTTTTGTTATCATGTAAGACTTAAACGAGGTTAAAGGGAAAAAGAACCTCTAGGGTAGGTGGCATTCTCCTTTTCAGTTTAATATGTAATTCTTGAAATGGTATATCATTATAAAATAAAAATAGACAAGAGTAATGCATGTTATTCATACATATGTGCATGTAGATGCATATGTATCTTAGTGAACAAGGAATATACAATCATTTTACATTCCTGCACTATCGGAAGGCCTCGGAAACAACATGTAAGCATTCTAATAATTTAACAAATTTCCACACGGACCATTCATGTGCGGACTAGACGGGGGTCTTTGAACACTTCATTTGAAAATAAATCAAACATTTTTAAATTAAATAGTAAAATTACCAAAAATATACGTAAGTCCTCCCACCCCGTCAATTATATTAATTATCTCATCCATGCAGAAAAAAAATGAATTCGCGCATAGCATCCCTCATCCGAATCTAATTTGCATTTCAGGTGGTTGAAAACCATTCTATACTCTCACATTTAACTCTAGTTAAAGTATCATGAGTATTTTTCCATTTGCACTTAAATATGTACATGAATAAACAATATATATATTTCATATACAATTACATGTATCCGAGGCAATATTTACCGGACCTTATTCATGAATACTTGTACTTACACTCTCTACTCCCTTCCCCCTTTTTTTGTATTTCTGTATTACAAAACTGTAATTTGTTTTATAACCATTATATTATATAAGTATTTTTATATTTTATACTTACATGATCTACACACCGTTTACAAATATCATTTTGCTATAGTTTTATGGATTTCTTTCATTATATAATGTATAATGCCCCTATATATAAGAAAAAATAGTAATTCTCCATGCGAATAAATTGTTTGGTTTATTCAAGGTATATTAAACCCTTATTTCTACAACAAGGAAGTAAATTACGCAAGTCCGGTATTCTCTCAGGGATCATTGACGCCATGTACCGAATGAAAAATTTTTAAGGTCATATTGATGGTAAGTAAGAATAATTGTATCTATAACTGATGATGAAAATATTTCCTAAGCGTGATATTGATTTAGTTCAATATCATTGATATGGATTAAGTCTAGATTATTAGGCGCTCAATTTTGGGCAATTCTATATAGAAGTTATTATTACTTAACCGGAAGTAGTGGCCATTTTGAACAATTTAAAATTCTCTACCGTCGGCTCATACATACGGCTCATTTTATATTGTAAGCGTTCTTATATAATTTTTTTATTATAAACCAGTGGCGGATTCAGAGGGGGCGCACCCGGCGCGTCTAAAATTGTCAAAACAAAGTTAAATTATACTCCTTCGATGAAAGAAAATATACAACTTGCGAGTCTTAATTATGAACTTTCTGGGAACTCGTGGGATTTCTCTACATTAAATTGATTTCAACAGTGTAGTATAAAAAAAAAACACGCGTGTGTAACGTACATACATGTAGAAAGTCCCTTTAATAACTCTCTCCTTGGATTCAAATGTGACCAGTCATTCGATTTTAGGTTATTTGGTTTTCTTAAGGTACATGTAGTGTCTAAAACGACTCTTCCATGTTTATTATACAATACAAGCTGGCATGGCTTTTTTCAACTTCATAAACATCGTCCCATTGAACTTAGTTTTTTTTAAACTGATTAATTTACAGCCATTCGTAAGAAAAAAGAAATGTTTCTTATATTTCTGCATGGCAGAGGGTTTTGATGGGATTTTGTAGGTGTTATATTTACAAATGTTTAAAGATTTCAAATCGTCTTTTGGGCCCCCTACCAGGGCTGCCCAGACCCCTTGCCAAAAACTGGCACCCCCTCCAACTTCAAATCCTGGATCCGTCCCTGTTGTAAATCAAATGATCTTGTTAACAAACAAATGAGAATCGCTCTGTTTTATTTTGATCATAAGTTTAAAACTGATAAGTAAGGGAAGCTGCCATGCCCGGATCTGGACGGAGGGGGAGGCGTTGGGTCCCTAGAATCTTAAAGGTTATGACATTTACATTGTAAAATTATTACCCCCCCCCCACCGGCAAATCCCTTGGACACCCCCCTCCCCCTTGGCAAAAAAATGTCTGGATCCGCGAATGATTGGGTACCTTAATGTAAAAATTGTTATTAGAAATGACTAGCTAGAAATTGAAAAGTTTGTATAGAAATCCAGGAAGTTGATAATGATAAGGAATGGACAAAATCAAATACCTCTGTCTCATAATCTATTCTAGAAGTCAAAATGCTGATACATTTGCTTTGATATATGTATGTATGTGTGTGGGGGATGGTGGCGGGGTTGATAGAAATGATTGACTTTTTGCTGATTTTGGATGGAAAAATAAATGTTACAGATTTCTTCATATTAATTGCACATTTCTCATTTTAGATGGCATTATCTGAATCCCAAATACCACCCGACGCCCAACATTATTTGGTGTGTGGGACTGAAGACTGTGAGAAGAACTGCCAGTTTTACTGCAATGACTGTCACCAACCAATGTGTGAACAATGCAGAGATGAACATCAGAAGAATAAGAAAACCAAGAGCCATGAAGTGGTTCCTTATAAACAACGCAAACGACAACTACCTGTCGAGAAATGCAAGATCCACCCCACAAAAGAAATGGTTCTTCTCTGCGAGGAATGCCAAATTCCCATTTGTTACAAATGCACAGCCACAAAAGAACATCGCGGCCATGCGTTTACTGACCTAGAAACCGACTTTGATGAAAAGGTTTCCCTATGTCATGAAGAAATTGCAAAAATTAGAAATTATTTTGAGCCAACTTCTCAAGATTTGAAAAAAGAAATTGCTGGCGATGTCACCGAAATAAAGAAGATTATGGAGGCTATAAGAACGTCCATGAAGACTGAAGCTAAGGCTGTGAAAAAGCTGGTAGACACAGTCACATCAGAAAATATAGAACAAGTCGACAAAATAGAACAGTCTTTATTAGAAACATTAAATAATCAAAACCAAGAAATAGATGACTACATCACCTATCTAAATGATTCAATCACAACATTTTATGGTTACCTATCTTCTTCAAACATAGAACAAATAACACTTGCTCTCAAATCAGAAAGCTCTATCACAAGACCCATACCAGAGACATCCAAACAAGTTCCACCCGTATTTACTGCTGGTAATTTCAGCAAGGAAGATGTCGCCAAACTACTGGGTAGAATAACTGTTCAAAACACTAAACCAGAGAACAGAAAAATAAAACCCATGGAGACTGCCTCCACACAATTGAAATCTGCAGGGAAAAAACGAAAACAAGGCAGAGAGAAATCTGGCGTGAAAAAAACACTGTCTTTGTCTCCCTCTGTCACCAAGGTCAGAGAGTACACAGTACCAGGTGTTGACAGTGTATTTCATATATCACTGGGTAAATCAGGCAAACTCTGGGTCAGTGATATGTATGGTAACCTTGTCCAAACAGATCTTCAGGGGAACCAGCTACAGAAGATACAAACCAGTGGTGGATATGAAGGCTACCACACAGTCACACATAACGGGGAGCTGATCTATGCAGACAAAAACAACAACGTCATCAAAAGGATAACACCGGATAATACAATCACTGGATTCATTAAAACAGGGGACTGGAAACCAATCAGCATACACTCCTCCCACATCAACGGGGACATACTGGTGGGGATGGAGAAGGATAGAAAGGCTAAAGTCACCAGGTACAACAAGACAGGGACAGAAATACAGAACATACAGAGAGACAACAAAGGACAGGGACTGTATAGTTGTCCACACTACATCACAGAAAACATCAATGGTGATGTCTGTGTATCAGACTTTGGCAAACAAGCTGTAGTGGTAGTGAATAAATCAAATCAACACAGGTTCTCCTACACAGGTCAGGGGTCAAGGTTGAATCCCTATGGAATATGTACTGATGTACTCGGTCACATTCTGGTGTGTGATGATAACAGTTTAACAGTTCATCTTCAGGATAAGGACGGCCAGTTCCTGTCTCTACTACTCACACCACAACAAGGTGTAAAGTATCCCCGTAGTGTGTGTGTGGATGACGAGAACAATCTCTGGGTGGGACAAGATATCACCAACACAGTGACAGTGTACAAGTATCTACAGATTACAATTATTTAATGCTTGAGCAGTCGATAGACCCGAATATTTTTCCGGAGGTGCAGGGAACAGCTCAGTATGATCTATTGACCGAGACCAACGACAATACAGACATTAGATAATTGTTTTATTACCTATTTTCGTTTTTAGTATTTTCATGTGTTCACAATTATAAATTATAGAAGGTTTTCATATCATTATGCTTTCAGGTCATTGTTAATTAATACTTAAATAACATAAAGATAAATTTTAAGAACAATAGTAGAATAAACATAATAAAGTTTTCGTTTAATCTTGTAGCAATTTCATTTTTTCTAAAATACGTTGCCGGTCCAATAGACCGCAGCCTATTATCCGGCGGTCTAATAGATCGCATTGTAAGAGAGAGAAAGCTAGGCGGACTTATTCTGTAAGCAATAAAACTGCATGTAGCTACCTATACCTTGTATGGTTATATGATTAAGAAATTCTTAGTTTTCTGATTGGCTGATATTTAAGAAAAACAAAATAAAACGTTACATTTATATTTACTTTACCTAGGCTGTCACTTTGAAAAAATACTAATATCGTTGTCACAAAAGCAACACAACAGTTATTATGGAGAAAAACCAGTTTACCTAAATGCGTTGCGCCAACTGCTATCAAAATTTGACTTGCGAGTTGAAAACCCAGACGTACAACTACTTCATTTTCGTAAAATACACAAAATTATATAACAATTATATATCACTTTTTTCAGCAATAACAAAAGCTCGTCAAAATATCTGCTCCTTAAGACATACAAAATTAAAGATATTTTCCGAGATGTGTTAATGATAGAACAGTGTAGACTAGAAAACAATTACATGTACTTTGAATTCAATGGAAAATACTACAAACACATTATAGGCTGTAGCATGGTGGGATAGCATCACCTGAAATGTCAGATACAAGAATGTACCTAATCACAAATCATTTTATGTCATAAGTACCAATTCGAAAAGTTCTCAATCATAGAAGATTTAGAAATGATGGTTTAGTAGCCTTTTAGGGCACAAAAAAAAGTTCTAGATTTTTTAGATACCGGCAATACCTGTAACGAACATTTAGAATTCTCAATCCAAGAGAGATTACTCAGAAAAAGAAGTAGACCCAATTATTAATGTTAAAGGCAAAACAATAAAATCTACGTAATGGTCTTAAAAAACAAACGACGTCAACTAAATGCTACAATTACTAAAACATCCCGAATGTAAAGTGTTTAAAAAACCATATTCTTAAACACTGGAACAATTTGGAACAAACACAATTTGCAGAGAGATATTCATCAACGAACCAATAATTGGCCACAGAAAATACAAAAATATGAGCAAATGAAAATTCAATCACTCTTGCCTTAAATCTTAAAACTTAAAAATAAGATGAACCCCTGATGATGACGGCCCTTAAAAACCAAAAAAAATATCATTACTTTAAAAAACTCCCCCAAAAAACCCCACCGAAACACTCTACTTTCATTGTAACATTTTCTTTGCAATAGCTAAGCTGTCTTGAGTGTCACGTCTAAGTAAATTTCCACACGTGTGGTTGATAGATGTCCCTTTTTGAAATTTAATTTTGTTAAGCGGATACATATACCACTTTTAAGCATTTAATAAGTCTGTCTGTATTGAACAACATATTAATTTCTAAAAAACAAAATAAACAGAAACTTCCTCAACAAAACAGAGGAAAAAAAATTGATAAACATTAGTATTGAAAATAATTCCAAACCAAACGTGCGAAACAAATAAATCTTGAAAATAATAGACTGTTCTTGCTACAGTGTAATCCACCTCTGCAGGTTAGCACTGACCTCTCTCAGTCGTTTATGTAAACACGGTAACGAAAAAGACGTGGTGATCCGAATGACTGCATACTCACTGCACAGATTACAGAATTATGGGTCTTTTCACACAGATCAGCGCGGATGGAGTTGTGGGAAAATTCTCAGAGGAGGTGGCATGTGCTTCGATGATGGGTGATGACTGAAATTTCTCGTGTCTTGGTGACGGTTTCGTTTCAATCACACCGACACTCAGTAAGAACCTTTCCTATAATTTTTATCTCTTTTGAATCGAGAATTGTCTCCATTTTGTGACGGATACTGAGGACATCCTTTTAAAAATTTCCGAAATGAATAAAAGACAATAGAAAATATTGGGAAAATATTTTTTTCTGTAAATTTGATTTTTTGTCATTCTTCTGTTCAAGTGCATACTCGTTGTTTAACAGATGAATGTTTCGGATCAACATTAATGAAAATATTTGCAATTTGGTCAAATATCCACAGGAAATCAAAAACAGTTGTTTAGTGGAATTGACAACAAATTAAGTATAAATAAAATTTCTTAATTTAAAATATATACCGTTAACTATGAATCTGTAAGACATTAGTTCGAACCCCGCGGAGGCTTTAATGATTTTTACCAAAAAAAATTTCAAAACATTTTTTAGGGGGTAAAATATTTCAAATTTCGAAAATCTACACTGGTGAAAGTATTTTGATTATTATGTTTTTTTTTCACATTAAGATAGACAGGTGCCCCATATCACCTTTACATCGAAAAGTGTGAGTAAATGTATGGAGACACAAGCCACCCCTGTGATCATTTCACCCTTATTAAGACGGTGCGATTACAAATAAAAGATTGAAAGAATCAGATGGTTGTTTAAAAGCAGCCATCGGGAAGTCCTAATCGTAGTAGCACTTTATTATGACACATTATTCGTAAGGTTTTCTATCATATTTTTGACAGTACATCAAAGCAAAGATATTCTTAGGAATCTGACTACTGATTTCGAGGTACAATTCACACGCTCAATGCTTACAATCATATTTGTTACGTTGAATTAAGATTGTCGCAAACAAAGTCCCTGAAATGGTTTTCATGTTTAGAAAAGTCTGAACATGTATAACACATTTTGATTGATTTATTTCTGCTACGACAATATTTAATCCACAAAGAGAGGTCATCAAATTCATAAGTTTTGTAGTCCCTTTTCGGCTTTTAGATAACCGTTTATATTTTGAATTGTTACATCATGTATGTTTCAAAAGTTGTTCAAACGTCTTAGATTATAGATATAGAATGGACTTCACAAAAAGGATGGAGGGGAGATAAGACTAACATATACAATAAATTACTAAGTTATCTTTTTTTCTTTATCACTATCATCTCCTTCAAAGTTAAAGTAACCCATAACGTTTCCCCTAAATCAGGCAGGACGAGCATTGTGTTCCAAAGTCGGGCACTCTTATCGTCCTCTTCCCACCCCCAGTATCAACGCGCCTTAATAAGAATGCTGACATTACATGTATACTTGTAAAATTACAGATCAAACATGTACATCTGTATACATCGACGATGCTCAAGTTTAATAGTTTCCCTCCTTTCGTGAAAGCAAAAAAAAAAGGAAACATTATGTTTGCAAAACGTTTTCACGTTAAGGAAGGAGTCTTTTCTGGTTTTCAACTTGTCAAACGTAAATTTGATTAATTGTTCATTAAATCAAGATGAAAGGAAATTAAAATATTATATTTTTCTTTATTTTTTACTATCGTACAACTTGGCATAGAAAAATGTAATCAATGTTTAGAATGAAACAAGGACTATATTTTGGGCGTAATATTGGCGTAGGAAAATATCACATGTTGCGTAATTCAGAATTGCTGCAGATTATATATATATATATATATATATATATATATATATATATATATATATATATATAATGAGTCTGTTTTAGCATTTTAAAAACAATAACAATAATGTTGGATTTTTTTACTAATGTGAACTAATAATATGATACTTTGGTTTCAGAATATGTTTTTAAAATATGATTTGCCTATCAAATAACATTTTTTTAAGCTTTTTAAAGCGCCCATTCTATACATTGATTTTTGTGAAAAAATCACTAAAATCAGTTTTTCTCTCTTATGAAACGGTCAATATATTAGCTTTTCTGTCAATTTATATCTTTATATAAAGTCTTCATAATGCATAAAAATTAGAAATATTTTATTATTGGAAGCATAAAAAAATAATCAAAATGTCTTCAAAATTTAAGAAAATTAGAGGAAATGCGGGCTAAGCAATATCAATTTTAGTATAAATATTTATTCAAATTTAGTAGTATAAGCTGATAGACACTCTCATGGTCTATGATTTCATTAAAGATTTGAATCTTCAAATCTTAAACAAATGTCTACAGAACTATAAAGAGCTACACTTATTTTTATCACTCTTTACGTTGAGGAAAAAGGTAGTGACCTTGACCTGACCTTTATCCGAAAACAAAAAGGTCAAATTTAATTAAACTGATAGAATCATTAAGTAATATGATCCGTTTGACTGTGTCAAAATTTCATGCATTTCTTATTATAAGAAGTATGTTTGATAATGAAAAGACTCCTTCCTTAAGCCATTTTTGGTTGCGCTATATCATGTTTTATTGTAACTGTACAAACTCAATGTCTGGCCATGGTTCCATGGAAATCCCTCGGCTGAAGCCGGTCATCGAATATCATACAAAATCTGTCCAAGTTCAAAGATCACGTGTACCTATACTACAGTGAAATAACCAATGGCATCTAGGGGAGAAGAAGGGAGTATGAATTTCACAGACACGTCTTGTTTGATTAAGGATCTTCTCAATACTTTGATTTATCAAATCGGTTCCGCTGGGATTGATATAATGTTCATCATTATTACATTATCTAGTAGTAGTTTCACGTCAAGTTCATTGTTTTCTACTTTAATGAATTACTTGGTTAAAAAAAATTTACCAACCCCAGCATTATTAATTAACGACATTAAATGTCAGGTAACAACCTGAAACAGGATTATTTGGCTTATATCATGTTATGTTGTAAGTTTTCAATTTACCGGAAATTCCTAACTGACTTTCGGGTATTTTAGGTTAATTTTTTTTGTTGTGAAAATTTACTCCTGAATAAACATAATTTTCTTTATGCCAAACATTTTTAAAAGGCGAATAGAGCTTCCGTAAGGGCATGAAATGGTCGTTAATGTGTGATTTCAATACTTTGTTTAATTTTTCTTTATCACTGGCGAATCAGAATATTTTGTTTCAAAAATCTTAATAACCAAGCAGCGTAAAATATCACAAGCAACACATATCTATTACCGGTATCTGTCAAATACATGTTCATATATATCCAAGTTAATCCGTTGAGTTGTTGATTTTAAAATGTTAGTCTTTGATTTTGTGGAAGAGATGGTCCATATACTTTTAACACTGCTAGAAATATTTTCTCAAGTACAAATGAATATAACTGATTTAAGGGAAACTAAAGTTGTATTTCAAGCTCAATTACTTTCATTTTACACGGCATCAACATTAGTTTCAATTTAATATAATAAAGGAATTGTAACTCTCCTCAAATTAAAATATTTCTGATGTATAAATAACCATTTAACTTTGAAAAGAAATATGATGCAGTTTACATTTTGTTAAAATATGAGAAAGTTAAGTGAATTGATTGATTTATATCAGATGTAAATACTATGCAGTTAACATTGATGTGGGATACGTGTATTTATCCCAGAATTAACTTTTATTATTCAACATACTGTTTGTGTTGTATTTTAAATCATGAAGAGTTAAAACAAGTGATCTCAAAATCTGATCTATAGTTTATTTGTTATACAATTAACATAGATTTATTTAATTATGTTGTACATGTAATAATTAATAGAGGTTTTTTTTGGTTCTTTTCTAAAGCATGTATATAAATGATTTCTAGCAATAAATCTCAAAGTCAAAAATAAACTGCTGACTATAGGAGACCAATTAATATTTATCGAAAGTTATGTACTTCTGCATCTAGGCAATTCTTATATAGACAACAGTATTAAAAACTGCCATATATTTAAATTTAAAATTTATTCAGACACAAGAAATGTTTGTGCCATAAACAGACAACTTGCATTCACTCAATAAGGTCTCGGCTGATTGACCCATTTAAACGTGTAGTAAACGACACACACAATTCCCAAACCTACCCCCGCCCATCCCAATCCACAGTCCCTAGATATGACATATTGATAGATCCATACACATTATTACATATACTAGACTGAGTATGTATTCTATTATCAATCGTTTATGTCTTGATTCCTACAGTTAGGTTTCCTTCTTGATCGCTCTTGGTTATGGCGTACTTAGTAGTTTAAAGAACAAGTTCTGAACAATTTTTTTCCTGAGGACTTTGAATAAAAAACAAAAAGAATAATTACTAATAATAAATTTTATTAAATATATTTTGTGTTCAATAGAATGTCAACGCCAAGAATAACACTCCCAAGAATCATCACCATTGTGACTGAATTTGTTTCAAGACTGATATTTTTGTTCATCAGGAATTGGCCAAAACACAACTTTTGGTGCAATTTGTTTTTCCTGTTCATATTTAGAATTAATTCAAATTTATAGTTTGCACATTGTGGGTTCTGTTATGGTATTAGTTAATTAGATGCGTTATGATTATGTCAATACTTATTTCACTAATCTTTAATTTGTAGTCTTAGAATTTTAGCATGTGAATGAGGAATCATTTTGAAGTTTGTATTTAATGTACACCCAACTTTTAAGGCTTTAGTCCCCATAAATCAGAAATCCGTTTGAATATCAGTCATTATTGAGATATGCATTTTTATAGAGTTTATTTTTTCAAAGATAGTTATTTTGACATGATTTTTATTTAACTACGTTTATATATATCAGCTAAGATGACAATACTATATTCTTTTGAAGATGATATCCGTACAAGGAAATCCTATCTGATTTGTTGAAGATATACTTTTATCTCTGTTATATAACCAAAGGAGTTTAACATTTGGATGGTCCTGTGTTAATTCATTGTATCCTGTACACTTAAATGTTACAGAGAGAGAGAGAGAGAGAGAGAGAGAGAGAGAGAGAGAGAGAGAGAGAGAGAGAGAAAGAGAGAGAATGAGACAGAGAGAGAGATTCCATGTATGAAATTAAAAGTGATTAGAAAGTTCATTCCTTATTCCTCGTATAATGATATTAAAAGGTTTTTTTTGTAAAAAAATTATTTTTAAGAATTGGAAATGATGGATAAATCTACTAAATTTCAGGTTCCCGTAATCTGCAATATTTCCTCTGTTAACAGTTTCTAATTATCTTGTTGTTTTATACCTGTAGTTATAAATGACATTTTTTCTATGAAATGAAATGTTTTAATAACTTTATGATCCACTTGCTGTTTTACTAGATGCTTTTCAACATTAACTACTTAGAAATTACACTTTGTAAACAGCAAATGTAGCCAAACAACATTTATATATTTCATATCAGAACTATGTTATATTTGATATAGTACATACTATGTATGTAATTGTTACACAATCATTCCATGAACAAACTTTCCCTGAATTACGCCATCCTTTTCAGTTTTGAGATGTTATGCAGTACATGCACATGTACATGTATATAAAGGGTGCGTCTTTTTACCCCAATGAAGCCTAATGATACCCCAATGAACTTTATAAGGATAATAAATGTTATTCAAAAGGTATAAAATTTAATTGAAGTTTAACGGTAATTTAAGGTCAGACACGACCTACCACTGTTATTTTCAACTTTTTTCTATCTCCGCAATGTGAAAATTTCCATTTCTGTAATTTTAAATGGTAAACAATGAATGGATTGTGCTCTACGTTGATACGTATAAATGATAAATGCAGAAAACGGGGAAATTAAAAGGGAGAACCCCTCAATCCCCAATTGCTTTTTAAGATTGCCCCCCAATTGCTTTGATACTTATATGGAACAGTAATAAAAAGTTATAGAGAAATTTGACCTTGGAACAAAATTGTATATATCATCCATTTCAGTTTGAATTTTTTAAAACCCAGCTCACTCCTCTAAATATTCAGCCAGGGTTTTGGTTTTTATTTTAATTTAAAGAATATTTTTTTAAAAATGACCCCCCATGATATTAATGTGTAAACGGTGTTTATTCACACGCTTGCACGGCGTATCTTTTAACTACATGTATGCACATATTTAGTATCTTTGTGGTATTTCAAAGTTCATAAGGGTATCATTAGGGTTCATTGGGATATCAATTGGTATCATTGGGGTATCATTAGGTATATTTGGGTATCATTGGGGTTCATTGGGGTTCATTGGGGTAAAAAGACGCACCGGTATATAAAATATGTTTAATGAACAGTTAAGTGTACCATTGACACTATCATAAACTCTTTCATGTCTAGTTAATGTAATTATTTTTATGTGTAAAACTTATTTCCGATGTTGATAAAAGTAAAATTGAATAGTTAAAAAAGTATTGTCTTCTTTTACATTGGGCATGTACACTAATAATTATCTGATTCAAAATCATCCTTGGATTTTTTTATCCAATTTTTATCAATTAAATCATATTACTTATTCTTTCTTTGTATTTGTTTGTATCATGTATTACTTCAAACTACAATTAATCTTTCCCCTTCTTAACACTTTCCAGTGTGGCCTTAAAATGACTCCTATAAAAAATCTCTGTAATAATACTTAAAGAGAACTTAAAGGTCATATGAAACGATGTCCTGACCATATTGAGTTATATACGGTATTGAGGTCATAAGTGCCTATTTAATAAGACTGACATTGTTTTTTGGATATTTTATGCAAAATGTGAGCGCCACAGTCGATCAAAATCACTTAATCGGAAAAAGGAACATTGACTTACGCGGCTTACCTCCCTTGCTGATGACGTTAGTAAGACCCAATAGGTTCATAAAGCTATGTTGTGAATACAAATATCCATGTCATTTTGCAGCATTTTAAGGTATCCCACTCCTCAATGTTCTTGTATCAAGAATTTCTTGAGAGGTATTCTATTGAAATCTGTAGACAAAACACACTTAAATAATACAAAGATAATGGGAGGTCAGTGTTCATCCCTCTGAGTTATGGTCAATTAAATTTGACCTTTTTGCACCTAAAATGCGATTTCAGCCTGATTAGGATTTGTTGTCAGAATTTTTGATTAAGCAAACTCTTTTTTTTAAATGTTGTTTTTAATTATGTACAATGGTCACACTGAATAGAGGGATTACGAAAAAAACTTTGCATGAAGCTGCATAAATGTTTGTATGACCTTTTTGCACTTAAAATAGACAACTTTTATAAAAGTTACAATTTGATTTGAAATAAAAACATTTTGAATATCAAGAATTTTAGAAGATTAATCCAGTTGGCCTACATATGTATTCAGTATCATTTTGACATAATAAAACATGGGGGTCAGTGATTTCAGATTTTAGATACATGGCTTCAAAGCTAAAATTATTGCAAAATTTGGCTTAAAAAAATTCAGACATTTTCTATATATTTGCATGATTTTATGCTAAACGTCTATCATTCTCTCAAAATTTAGTTTAGTACAAGTCATAGAGAACCTATAGAACATGTCACAAACCTATCAAATGTTAAAAATGCGAATAATAAATAAAGTATAATAAAAAGAAAAGTATATTGAAAATTCATAAAATTGCTTGTTTCTGTCATTTTCGACTAAAAAACCTTCCGCACGAGAAAATAGTTCCCCCCAAAACTTGTTCGTTTCTTGAATTCAAATGGATTTACGAATGTTGTGTAATCATGAAATGATGATCTTCTTGTGAGGTTTAAATTAATAAAATCATATTCATTTAAAATATAATTAACATCTGCGCAATGAAATCAAAACATGAGGAGTGATATACCTTAATAAGAAATAAATACTATTTTATATAAAACTTGTATAATTATACAATAATCAACTATGTCAGTATTTTTTCTCTCAAGAAATGAAATCGTGTGCGTTTATATTTAATAGCGTGTACTTATTCAGTTTTGAGACTGCACGGAGAATGAATGATTTTCTTCATAGATCCACATTCAAGTATAATATAATTTTAATATATGCGTGTAAATATGTTTTATTTCGATCTTTTTAATGAAATTGACAAATTCAAAAATAACTGATCGTTTTTTCCCATTTTCACGTTCATGCAATTCATTAAGATTTTTTTTCTAAACAACTTATAGGCCTCGTGGTGCCTCATTCGCTTCACGATTATATTGTTTGTTTCGCTTTCAAATTCACAAATATGTTACTATTTAATTATTTCTATTCTAAGAGAAATTTCTTCAAATGTTTTGTTTTTGAAACGTGTACTTGTATGTGCGGTGTTTTGATTTTACAACGTGTATGTGCGGTGTTTACTCACAGATCCCTTTTATCTCACTTTCTTCCGCAATGTTTTCTTTCGGTTTTTTTATCATTATTATACCCGCATTTTCTAAAGAAAGTTCGGGTATATTGTTGTTACTCTGTTCCGTCCGTCCGTCCGTCCGTCTGTCACGTTTTACTTTCTCAAACTGCTCTTACATCTTATAAACCAGCAAACTGAACTCTTGGAGTTTGATTTGGGGTATCATGTTGTTTTGTAAAAAGGTTTAAAAAATTCTCTGTTACTCCTGGGGGTCAAATAATTGGTAAAAATTGACGTTTTTTTTTCACAAAAAACCTTCCTCGAACTCCTCCTACATTTAAATTTTCAACAGTAGAAAAATCATCTTTTGGAATATGTTTTAGGGTATTCTATAGATGCGCAGTAAGGTTTTGGAATTTTCAATTTTGTCCTGGGGGTCATTTAATGGCTGAAAATGACGTTTTTGTTTGTTTTTTTTTTTTACAAAAAAACTGGTTTAAAAAACATCATTTTTTTGGGGCAGTAGCCAAATGATCTTGTAGAATATAATTGAGGGTGTCATATTGAGGTGTGATCAGGTTCCAGAATTTTTTTTTTTATTAAGGGGATCAGTGGGCAACAAAAAATGACGTTTTTTTGCAAAAAAAAAAGTATAGTTCCCAGAACTCCTCTTACAACTTTTGGAGTAGCTACGTCATCTCTTGGGATATACTTGGGGCTGTCCTATAGATGTGCAATAAGGTTTTAAAAATCAAATTTTCATCCAGGGAGTCAAATAGTAGCAGAAAATTGACGTTTATCACTAAAAATAAAACATAGATCCAAGAGCTCCTCTTATGATTTAATGGATAGACACATCATACATGTATCTTGGGATATGATAGGGACTGTTCTATAGATGTACAGTAAGGTTTTAAAAATTGAAATTTCATCCAGGGAGTCAAATAGTAGCAGAAAATTGACGTTTATCACTAAAAATAAAACATAGATCCAAGAGCTCCTCTTATGATTTAATGGACACACCATATCTTGGGATATGATAGGAATTATTCCATAGATGTGCATTAAGGTTTTGAAAAATTAAATTTAACCCTGAGTCCCATTACCTACATACCTTTTGATGCACTTTAAGGATCAAGAATATATATGGTTAAGGGGTGGGGATCTCAACTGTTTTCGAGATATTCTTGCACTTCCTGTTCGAGGGGGGTCATTGACCACCCCCGGGGCCCATGACCTACATACCGTTTGATGCCCCTTGACACAAGGAACAAGAATATATAAGGTTTAAGGGTGGGAATCTCAACTGTTTCGAAGATATTAAGGGACTTGCTGTTTGAGGGGGTCAGGACCACCCACAGGACCCATGACCTACATAACATTTGATGCCCCTTGACATCAGAAACATAAATACCGTATATATGGTTTAGGGGTCATGATTAAAACAGTCTCTGAGATAAATGGCAATTTCAAATTCCTGGGGGTGGGGGGTGACCCCAGGGGTAAGATCTAATAAACCCTATATATTGCCAGTAACAGTCAATATATGATTATGAAAACCCTATATTATTATCTTTGTCCGTTTTCAAGTTACCATTTACAATAGAGTCTACGATGCTTCCTATAAGGTTGAATGTTAGACCCCACACCCTTTTGAGCCCCCCCCCCCCCCGCCCCGAAAAGTGGTTGTCTAACCCAAAATGAAAAAAATCAAACCAGGGTGCACAATTAGATATGCAGGACTATCATATCCTAGAGTTTTGTACAATTCTGTTCAGCCATCTCTGAGAAACAAGTTCAGAGCGGGAAATAAGAAAAAGAAGAAGACGAAGAATAATAATACATGTATTAAGAACCGTACAAAAACAATAAGTCTCCAAATTTCATTCGGGAGACATAATAATAAAGATTAAATAGAGATAGGATCATCAAACATCAATAATCTAAAGATAATTGACGATGTCTGATTCTTAGGGGGTCAGGATGACTCCTTAGGGTCATGACTTACATGCCATAATGATCTGTTGCGCCATGACCTAAGGAGGAATAAAATCTTTGGATTAAGGTGGGGATCTCAATGGTTTTTATGATATTTGATAATTTCAGGTAGAGCACTTGGGATCATGACCTACATACCATCTGAAATGCCTTGAACAAAGAAACAATAATATAATATGTACATCATATATGATTCAATTTAAGAACCTAGATATAGATCAATCATCTATGTTTTGTAATACTTCCTATGTATATATACATGAATTAGTTTGTGTTTTGTTCTATACTATTCAATGTCATGACTGTAGTATGGCTTATTCTTATTTTAAATTACATTAAAATTTTTTCAAATATATGACTTGGAACCCCCACCCCCAACCAAACTCAAATATACACTGTTCTCCCCCCCCCCCCCCCCCCTCGCCCCAGTTGTCGAATGATCTATTAAAATCAAGATATAATTTGGGTGTCTAAAAACATTTATAAACTGGTAAAAAATGTTATTCCTAAAAAAAAAATACATTACACCTTGCATATTTGACAAATGATCTATTGAGATATGATCAGAGGTCATATTTCTACCTTGGGATCAATATAACTAGTATTCATTGACAAGTTAAAATTAATAACAATAAATGATTCAAATTATAAATGTTTATACTCCACATTAACCCCCCCCCCCCCCAAATCTAACCTGGTTCTAAAGATTCAGTCTTCTTAATACATTCTTACATGTGTACAATAGCAAATTTTAAATCATTTCTTGATTGCTTTTTCTCTCCTGGTGCACATTGACATTTTGGAAATTGCTTAATTCAATTTTTAAGATTTATAAACAAAAGTTATATGCATGTGTATTCGCCTATTTGGGGCAATTGTAAAGTCTCCTAAACAAAGCAGTGACATCATTAGGCTAGGAATTACCCATATGGATCAAACACTACTGTAACATATGAATAAGATAAAATACTTTATCATTTCTAGTTCTAGAATGTCAGGGTGTCTCAAAGGGGGCATAATCTATATACAATTTTATGCTCAATGACACAAAGAGCAAGAATAAATTATATGGTTTAGGGATGAGGATCTCAGAAGTTAACAAAATATACAGTGTATCATCATTTCCTATTTCATAAAGGCGGGGGGGGGGGGGGGGGGGGGTTAAAGACAACACCTGAGGGTCACAAGTGCACTTTACACCATTTGATGCATCATAATGACATTAGAAGGTATTTTGTATTTTCTTGTTTTGTGGGGTCAGAACAGTCCCATAAGGTCATGACCTACATTGTATTCGATGCATTATAATACATTAAGAAAGAAATACTCCTTCCTTCCTATTATAACTCATAAAAAAATGATAAGTGTCTACACTTACTTACATGTAATACACAAATTTAATAAGAAATTGTTTATACAGGGTCAATATGGGGTCAACTCAATAGTGCAAGTCTGACAAATGAAAACAATAACTTTTGCAACTAAAATGACAGAAACTTTACAAATGCGATAGGATAGGTAACGATGATAAGCTTATTTAAATATTAAAAGATGATGATATAGTATGCTAGCTGTCAAAGGGAGATCACATTTAGAAAGTGAAAGTAGAACTTATGTATGCTAGCATCTCATTATATTGTGCTACTAGCTGCTACTATACATGTATTATGCTGAGTACTTATATTGGTCAACATCATAATGATAATCCAATTAAAACACAATAATGAATTCCTTTAGCTGATCTTAACTAATCCTTTTCTGCATATGGAAAACACAGACATGTATGTATACACGTGAACCGGGTGATCTTTTCGAAGAGCTGGGTAAAACTAGTACCCGCTAATGAGACATGCAGATCGACCTGTGTTGTGTACGTAACTTCAGACAAAGATCAGTTATCTGTAACATGCATGTATTTTTATGACCTATATATTCTTCAAATCCACTTGCACTATTTTGTTAGGTAAATAACAGCTTATTTTAATTCAAGGTGGTGCAGGACACCTGCATATTGTGATGTACACTTCCTATTGAGATAAACAATAAAGTATATTACATATTAATTAAATATTTACCCCCCAAATAATGTTACCTAACATTGAAGCGCAATGGGTTAGAGCGTTTACATGTCCAAGGTGTCTTTTTGGTAATTTTACAATTGATATAAATGAATTTTCATGGGGAGGGGGGTCTGGACCCCTCACTCCCACCCCTTCTCTAAATCTGTGCACACGATGAAGTACATGTAGGCACACAGAAGCAAATCTAAAATCGGCAACCGCCATGGGGAGGGGGGCATAATTTATTTTTTAATTTTGTTTGTAGTAATTATATAGACCATTATACTTTCTATGACATGAAATGTTAAGATTATTGATTAACTGAAAATTCACTGCAAACAGTTCAACCCCAAATTGCACATAAAGTGCTGCTTATGTGTATCATCATATGGGAAGGGATCTCATCCTTCATGCAGTTATGAAAATTATAATATTTAAATGTATTACCAGAGCTTGCATATGGCCTTTATTTTTAAACTGGTACAAAACAGTGTTATTTATGGGCAAACACTTGGTGCGGGTATTACTGTCTAATGACAGCATCTAGTTGATGCTTGTATTTTATAAAATCTGTTCATTATCTTCACATTCGTTCACAACTATTTTTATCAAACAACCGATTTATTTTACCGATACATTTCTAAATCCTTAAATGCCATATTTCCGCGATCTAAATTTAATAAAACGTTAATACACGTGTACATAAAGTTTTTTCTAATATAAAGATATTGCTACATGTTTATATCAATAATTATTTCAAAATAAAATTTAAGAATAATTTTGCGGCATTTTATAGCAGCTCTTAAATACAAACTATGTACACAATGCCTCAAACATTTTCATTGGCCTGCCTTATGCTTTTTTTGTGATAAAATAAATCAAATCAATTAAAATGCTTTAATTTCCTTTAAATGTAGCTCAATCATTATACGTACCGAAGAAGAAAATTATGTTTCTATTTCAAAAGGATACGAATAATTCATTAATCAGCTGTTAATGTTGGAGCATTTCCTTTGTTAATTTTCCCCTGCAGTACGGGATCTTCACTATGATCATGATTTTACTCTGGTGAGAAGCTGATATTTAATTAGATTTATTCATTAACGACCAATTAAAACTAAGTCATCTGTAGGCTACGACGAAATCAAACGATTTCATTTGAAAAGAAAGACACGTTCATGTATGCAAAAATTACTAAAATTTAATCGATAAACTACTGTAAAATTACACCAGTTTACATCGGTGGGTCTGTGTGACGTCATAAATCCACAAAATCAAGAAAGATAAGCGGGGAAGAATTTTTTCAGGTGCTCCGTTTTCACGGTTATTTCTCAGTAATGCAAAGGCAAAAAAATCTTACAACACGTATTTTAACATTTGTTTATATCAAGCTTTATATTTATGAAAGAAAATCATAGTGTTAAAAATCGTTTCATATGACCTTTAACCCTTAAACTACCAGAGATTTAAGAATTTTTATTAAAAACTAACAACTAATTTTCAAGTCAATAATTTTTTTTATGTTTTCTAGCTACTTTTACATAATATAACATATATATATATATATATATATATATATATATATATATATATATATATATATATATATATATATATATATTCTGAAAGGTAAAATGTTAAAGTATCAAATTATTCAAAGTTACATGACGTCTCCGTTGCCATAGCAACTAAAGACGTGCATAAATAGACACGAAGGCTATTTTTCTATTTTATGTTTTCTAGCTACTTTTACATAATATATATATATATATATATATATATATATATATATATATATATATATATTCTGCAAGGTAAAAAGTTTAAGTATCAAATTATTCAAAGTTACATGACGTCCCCGTTGCATAGCAACTAAAGACGTGCTTGAATAAAAACGAAGGCTATTTTTCTCACTTGTGTCCATATAATATATTCAAATTGCAAAATAACTTTAATAAAGTTGGAAATTTTAATTATACCCTGTTTAAACGAGTCAATTTAGACTTTAACTAAGACAACTCCAATCTGGTACATACCTAATACTTAATCGTGTCTGGCCAATATCTTTCTTATCAAGAATCACTGGAAGTTCATACTTCATACAAATATTGTTATGACAAAAATATGTAACATGACCTTTGACTCAAGGTCATTTGGTCATGTTCAAGGTCACTGACAATATAAGTTCGTAATTTGTGTCAGGTGCATATCTTTACTATGGAAAATCACTGGAAGTTCATACTTCACATAGAGATTGTTATTACGTACCAAAATAAGTGACATGACCCTTGACTCAAGGTCATTTTGTACAGTTCAAGGTCACTGACAAAATAAGTTCAAAATTTGAGTCAGGGGCATATCTTTACTATGGAGAATTACTGGAAGTTCATACTTCACATAAAGATTGTTATTACCAAAATAAGTGACATGATCCTTGACTGAAGGTCATTTCCTACAAGTCAAGGTCACTGACAAAATAAGTTCAAAATTTGAGTCAGGGGCATATCTTTGCTATTGAGAATCACTAGTAGATTATACTTAACACAAATATTGTTATGACTCAAATAAGTGACATTATCCTTGACTTAATGGTCATTTATTTTGTACAGTTCAGGGTCATTAACAAAATAAAACAAATTCATAACTTGAGTCAGGGGCATATCTTTGCTATTGAGAATCACTAGTAGATCATACTTCACACAAATATTGTTATGACTCAAAAAGGTGAAATTACCCTTGACTCAATGTCATTTTGTACAGTTCAGGGTCATTAACAAAATAAAACAAATTCATAATTTGAGTCAGGTGCATATCTTTGCTAGGGATAATCACTGGTAGTTCATACTTCATACAAAGATTGCTTATGACCACAAAAAGTGACATGACTTTTGACTCAAGGCCATTTCATAGAGTTCAAGGTCACTGACAGAAAAAGTTCTTTGTGTTGCCTTTATCCTTCTTAGGAGAAACTGTAACAGTTTTATTTTACAAGACGACTTTTAGATTGTGTTTTTGCAGGGGTGGGGTGTTGTTTGTGAGCTTGCTTATGGTGCATCTAGTTTCGGTTTAATTTTAAATAAAAAAACAACAATCTGTTTGAAATTTAAGAATTTTGTAATCAGTAATCATGGTTAATGAATAAGTGATAGAGTACAAATTTCAATGTTTACTTTTTAGAAAAATGAATGTAACACAATGATAGTCATAAAGATACATCATTGACAAACATTTGCATATGTACTTGCGTGAAAAAACCCAAGTTTATTCCCAAAATCATGAAAATCCTAATCTGGGGGGGGGGGGGGGTTTACATGTATTTCCTTCCACAAAAAAAAATTCTCACCTACCAAAAATTTTTCTCCTCAAAACTTGAAATTCCTAAATAAACCGTTTGGGGGGGGGGGAGCTAGTGCTAGTATGCCTGTGACTCTAATTTCGCAATATTTCCATCTTTTCAAGGTAAATTTCGGAACAATTATCTTTCCTCCGAGAAAAAGTTGGGGGGGGGGCACAGGCTGAATTCTCTATGATGCTATGTGCCCAATGGTTAGTACGTCTAACTTTGCAAAAAAAGGGGGGGGGCGCATTCAAGTTCCTGTTAGTTACATTTACATACAGTGTATACACAGAAGTATAGCTGAATACACATACAAAACTGTGATTATACAAGATCATGTAAACCTAAGGCATGTACAACTAATCATGAGGTAATTGATTGTGAATGTGGTACATTTGAAAACAGGCACCTCTACACAAGTAGATGTTGCAAATATTACAACCAAATATAGTTTCATGTCTTTGACTTTGAGAACCGCGCCATCTGCATCGCCTCTTTTTTTCACCAAGTTTAACATTCGCGTGTCTTGAAATACCTGCCCTGGAAACCGAAGGACCATGTGGCTGGACTTTTCGTAATCTTTTACGACTTGAGAAGTCCCCAATCAAGCATTGTGCAATATCCAGGGAGAAGTCATTCAAGGAATAGTGCTTAGTAGGCTTTGCTGTACCCGGCGTATTCAACCACAGAAGGAAGCTGTTTATAATAGAGATTTCAAATATGAAATTCATAAAGTACTTCCAGAATTTCTTTGAGGGTCTTCCGACAGGATTCTTTGATCTGTACTGTTGGGAGCGGTCCACTCCGGAGTAGTTCTGCTGGTAATGTTGTATTGGAGGAGGACGCTGAAGAACTACAAGATCACCACCCCTCCTGTGTTGAATGGCGGGTTCATCCCCAAGTGGGTTTGATGTAGTGGACAAGACATGTACCTGAAAAAGCATGCATTTATGTCATATAATTTTATTCCAGATTTTCCTGTAAGGCCAAAAAAAAAAAATATGTGTGTTTCCTATTTCATCAGATTTTAAAATAGGGTAGGTAGGTTGGCTTTTTTTTTTTTATGAGCTTTTCAGTTTTCTCTTTTAATTCCTAGCATATGATTTTTCTATACATTAATAAAATGTATTTCACAGATGGAGCAAATGTGAATAGTGACAACTGTTATAGAATTAAAGCTTTCTTAAATCTTAAGATTAATTTGGAATGTACACCAAGATTTTATTTTCATGTAAATAGAAAATATAAATATGACAGCCACTATAGATTAACTGAGTATAATACTCATTACCACAAATATATTACATGTATATAGTATTAGTTCTATTTTCCTGGTCAACAGACATAACTGTAGACAGTAATATCGTAACTGTAGGTGTTGAATTCAGAAACAGAGGAAATTCTGGTTAATCAGGCGCGAGCCTTAGAATTAAATCTTTTCAATAATTAAAAAAATCAAAGTACGGAAAGTACTGTTAGACGGTGGCGTCGTTTGAAAGTGGCATATTACATGTAACAATGAATGATGTATGATAATCATTTTTGTCGAAAACGGCGGCCAGTATCG
Source organism: Magallana gigas (assembly GCF_963853765.1). Lineage (NCBI taxonomy): Eukaryota > Metazoa > Mollusca > Bivalvia > Ostreida > Ostreidae > Magallana > Magallana gigas. The sequence continues at coordinate 36,902,646 of NC_088856.1, forward strand.
TATACATGCACTAATACTTAACGCTTACTCGCACAACTGGTCATGAGTTTCCTACATGGATAATTCTGTGGAAATCGTAGCTGTGATCTCAATCTACACTTTACAAATGCTGTGTCTCTTGGTCGTCATCTTTTGGGGAAAACCCAAAAATTTATCACAGTAGTCTTTGTCGTATAGAAGTTTGTATCTATATTTTGTTTCAATATGTTTGTATCCATATCAGTTGACATTAAAACCCCGTTTGAATGACTCATTAAATATGTGGGTTGCCACCACATATTGAATGAATAAATCAAATCCAAAGAGATTTCATTACAGTTTGCCCAAATATTTGATTGTTTGAAGAAGGAGATTTTTGGTTGTTTCCCTTTTGACCTTTGGGTTGACCCCGCAAAGGGGAACAACTTTTGAAAAGTTTGGATTGGACTATTGTGCTTTAAATATATTGTAGATTTCTGAAATTTACGAGAACAAATAAAGCTTTGGCATGATAAAATACTAATTTTTACTAACTATTTGGGCATTATACAAATAGTATGTTAATTGTTCCTCTCGACAGCATTTATTCAAAATAAGTTTTTAAAAACACCAAACAAACAAAATTCAAGTTGAACGCACGTTTTTCCGACCGTACAGCTGTGTGTATAAAAAAGAGGTTTTGTCGTAAAATACAATTTCAAATTTAGCATTTTTTCAATGAAATATATTTGATATGTTATTATATAAGTTTAAAAAATGGTAATTTCTAACTATATTCAGTTTGAAATATTTCAAAAAGATAAGAAAAAATAATAAATCTTTAAGTTTTGGTGGTATCGAACCCACAACCAAAAACCCAAGTTCTATAAAGTTTCCTTATGGCTGGTGCTCTAACCACTGAGCCATTTCATTCACAACAAAATGCGTTGTTTAAATGCTATATGAGACTATGACCACGAATTTACGGACTTGTATTATATTTCTAAAACGTTTAATTGTTGAGCTACAAAATGACATATCTGAACTGTAGTGGGTCATCTCTCCACATTTTTGTTGAGTAAAATCGGTTTAAAATCCATAAAACCACATTTAGACTGTAAAAAAAATTATTGAGCTCAGACCCACTCTATGAAAGAAAATGCATTGAAGTTATAAAAATTACACTTTTAGGAGGTTTTGACACTCATATGCCAGTTTAAATCAATATATTGCAAGTATTTAAAATATTTAAAGATTACAACCCGATGTTACGTTAAATATATACATTGTTTTTAAATATTGTTTTAAAAAGTATCAGATATAATGATATTTTATTTTTGCTGTATCTAATCATTCCTCATATGGGCATTTTACACGCCTTATTCACCCATCTTCTTTGGTTCATTCTTTGCATGTACTAGACAATATGCAATAGATCTAGGGTTCGCAAATCCCGGCAATATTTTCGGAAAGCTATAGTTCTGTAGCTCAGCAGAATTCTACAGTCATCTTTGAAGCACATTTTTTTTGCCTTCATGTTTCATTATTTGTCGCAAATATAGCATGGGTGTATACGCTACGGCTGATGCATTGCGATAAGCGATGACACGTACTTTCTAACCGGTGTGTATTTCAATTGCGAGTCGCAACAAACTGGCGCATTTATATAGGCCCGCCTATTTGTAAATGCATGTTGACAAAATGATGCTAACACTTGGAAACAAATGTCGAAGAAAGTTCATAATAGAGTTGTACTCGCGAGTTAAAAATTATTTGAGAACAAACGGGGCGATGTTTACGTACAAATGTAAGTAAATAATGTTATCTGTTAGTGAAAAAATGCCCCCAAACCAAAGAAAAGATTCTCCAATACATTTAGCAGGGACGGGCGCATATATATTAAATTCACTATTTGTACTTCGCTCATCGAATTGCGTTATTCAGTTCATTGTGAAAAAAAAGTGACAGAAACTGTTTAGTTAACAAAATTATTATATCTTACATTACCGTTCACAATGTACCATAAATGTATATGGAATATCGCATGTTTTTTCTCACAAAAAGCTAGCGTTTGCTACAAATTAGAGATACACGAGCTGACACGCCGTGAAATCCATAAGACGCATATGTAAAAAAAAAATCTGAACTCAAAATCTTTGAAACATCGTTAAATGTAGTTTATATATATTTAAAATGGCGACCCGATTTGCACGTTAATTTTACAATCCGACGTCGATTAGCCTGTTTGAGAGAAAGTCAGCAGCAAGTAAAGCGCCAACATCTGTAGTAAATATTGTCTGATGAATATCGAGATGTCTGTAATAAAATTAATGTTTCTACAGAGTGAGATACAAAATAAGGTACATTGTAAATCACAGGTCATTCGAAAATTAAACACATTTGTATCGTAAATTTAAAGTTTTTTTGTGTATTGTGTATTGTGTATTGTGCTGAAATATGAAATGGCAAACCAGTTTAAATAGTGCGTTTCTTACAATTTTTTATATCATAAAAAAGACAAGAAGCAATTATTGTGACCAATTGTGACCAATTATCGCAGTGATATAGTTTATGCAGTCCTGATACAGTTAAACGTCAAAACTGGCAGTTGGTGCTTAAATTATTAATACCACGTAAGCAGCCAGGGTAACGGCTCATTAAAAATAAAACACAATTTCATACATTATTTAAATGTATGTACAAAATAATTAGCAGCTATAATGCTTAAAATATCTGAAAAGATTAAAATTAGTTCTCATACGACACGTAGATAAAAAATTGTCTGTATAACACTGCATACATGTACCTAACAGAGTTATCGTTCCTTATCCGCTAGGGTCCCCATGAGAAATACTCTTCCGGTCAGGACCGTAGCAATAGACCGTGGCTATTTATAGCCACCGTCTAAAAAGAATACATCATTAATGGTTTAAGACTAATTTTTAAAATTTCATTTGCATCGGAAACGAAGCATTTTAAAATCATATTTATAATGTGAATGATTGTTAGGCCTATTCAAAGACTTACGATGTCTGCAGTCTCCACACCCAGAAATATAAAAAAAACTTTGCCTCTGCTTTTTTCATGTACATCTTTATATTAATTTTTAACACATCACTGACCTAAAAAAATATTTATTGCATTGATAATTAAGCTAAAATAACCAAGGATAACTTTCATCCATGCTGTCAATCTGCACTTAGAAATCTTTAAAACGCTTTGATAAGTGGTGTTTTCTATTGAATTATTACAAGCGTTTTTTAAACTCTGATTTGTAAAGACTCTATTGTTTAAACCAATTACGGTTGGTAATCTGGATTTGGAATAAAAAGTGTTAGGGTCGGCGCATATAAAATAGGGTCGGTCGGGAAACCTAAAACACACATATTTTTTTTTTTTTGGCCTAAAGTACAAGAAACCTGTGTCAGAGTTAATGTTCAATAAGTACCAAGTTGAATTTACACACAGAGAGATGTATCAGATTCACGCCTATACATATAAGGAAGGTGTTAAACCCTCTGCATTATAAGCAGTTGCATAAACTATTGTTATAAAAAATTGATCAAAAATATACTGGTACAGTATATACAAAGATAAACAAAATCTTACTGGTTTATTATCATTCCAAACAGTAATGACCATGTTTTCATGCTGCACTTGCTTGGCATCCCCACGTTCTTAATTAGGGTTTTTCAGTTCAGTGGGAAATCCCCTCCTGTTTGCCTTGATGGTCCCACATGCATATATTCCATAGTTTTCTAGGCACTGGACCAAAGGAATTGAAGTGAAAAATCTGCAGTTTGTAATATAGTAAGTTGTAAAATAGTTCAAAAACATAATTATTTTTTTGCAAGAAAGCTAGATATCAATCCTGGTAAGCAAACAAAGAAAGGATGTGTGTATTGTAATACAATTTATACAAACCTGTCAAAAAACACATGATGACCTTTCCATTTATTGTCCTTGCACAAATGTTTCACAACTCTCTCTTCCAAGCTTTGTCTTTGCATCTCATCAAATTTTCCAAGGTAGAGCCGATAATCATGGGTGTAGCCATTTGGCTCACAGCGCATCTATATCTAATGAAATTCAACATTATATTAAATTACAGAATTTTTCTTTTTAAAATTATATATTTAATATGAAAACTGTCTTCCATGTATGTATCTGGATGGAGTATAAAATCAGGTTTTTTTATTTATTTATAGAGAGAGAGAGAGAGAGAGAGAGAGAGAGAGAGAGAGAGAGAGAGAGAGAGAGAGAGAGAGAAAGAGAGAGAGTACATAATCATCAGATATATTTCAAACTCCTAATCAGAGTATTTAATACTATTGTTGCAAATTAGTAATTTCAATAATTTTTCATCATATATTCTAATTGTTTCACTTATTATACATGGTTTATGAACAGGCACACACTAATAAAGAGCTACACTTATTTTAAAATTTCAAATTCTTGTTTGATTTGACAATCAAAATAAGCCTTAGTACATATCATATAAAAAAATGAAAAATTGTAAATAAATTATATATAAACATTTCTTTGGGTGTAAATTCAAATTATCAATACCTTTAGACCCCTTTTTATTGGCTTCCATGGAGTATATTGTCGAGCAAAATGGTGACCCTTGTATCTCAACATTCCCTCATCAATACTTTGGCATTTTCCTGGTTTATAATATTTTTTGAATGCTTCCCTTGTTGATCAATCATTTAAAATTTCAGGTCATTTGAAAATTTCAGGTCAATTCAAATTCTCAGGTCTTTCATATTTCTGCATGAATAACTGGTCATTATGATATTTTTTAAACAAAATTATACCTGGAAATATGATTTAAACCCCCACAAGTAATTTTATTTGATAAAAATCTTAAAAAAGTATCATTTATATAAAATTTCAGGTCTTTCAGGTCTTTCAGGTCATTAGTATTTCAGGTCTTTAGTACGTCCCCTGATTGGCTGCTGGTTAACTAAGACTAAATTATGCACGGACAGAACAACAACATATCAGAGAATGAAAAATTCACATGGGTACTCGTGACTGTCGAAATTTATGGAGGGTAATCGTGTTCAAAAATCCAGACATGTAAACTTGTAAATCCAATCGTGTTGATGTGTGAGCCTGAGTATGGATATGTGTAATTCTGATCGTGTAACCTATAAAACTCGGGCATAAACACGTGTAAGATTTGACTCAGTTCCTTCGAATGATGCACATTTTGCAACTTTATTGTTTACATTAGTTAATTAAACCTTCAACTTTGCATACTTTCAATCCGTAGTTTCTGCATTTGTAACTTCAGGCTCGGCAATAGCACATCTGACATGATACAAATTGACAAATGTAAAGTCTACAAGTTTGTCGAATTTTGACAGGACCTTATATGGCAACTGCCTTGCTGCGGGAAAAGGCATGCCGTAACCGCCGGAATGAAAAAAAAATATTCAGCTAAACTGTTGCAATAAGCTTTTAATGAACGACACCTTTTCTATCGAAAACACCGGTATTATTTTTAGAAAAAAATTGAGGTATGATTGAAACTGGACCAAACAGGAAGAGGTTCATGTAGAAAAAAAATCGTTGCTGATGTGACGAATGCGCTAATTTCCGTAATATAATTCTCATGATATTATAAAAGGAAATGCCTAATATCTTATTTCTCTAAAAAAAAATTTGACATGTAATTTAAACTGGAATATAAGTAAGTGCGTACTCTTTTCTAGAAATGAGACGGATCAAGAAATTTCCTAAAGGGGTGAATATATTTTGAGCGGCATGGGGTTCGAAGACCGCCGTGAGGTCGCATGTAACTCCATTGCTTCTGAATTCTAAGAATTTTGAGAGAGAATTTTTAACCGGGTTTCCGATTATTGAAATAGTAAAAATTGCAGGCGGGGGAGTGGCTGTCAAAAAGGTACCCTTATTGTACCAATAACTCCTCGAACAGTTTTCAAGATAGGAAGTTGTTCTTTTGCAGATCATTTATACATCAGAGGTATGCAAATTGCTAGGATTTTGATTTCTGATAATTTATGAAAAAATATCAGCTGTTGAACTTAGTCATTTTTGGGTAAAAACATTGCATATAGAGTACCCCATTTTTACTCATGTTATTTTTCTGAATTAGTTAGAATAAACGACCTGCAAAGATTTGGTAATTTTTCGCGGAAAAATTTGTTACTTTACATGTACATGTATTAATACTTTTTATTGTTGTGTAAGTGAAAGATAAATAATAACACAATCTTCAATAATAATAAAGAACTAGCGCATATTTTTTGTGCGATCTAAATTGAAGTTTTACTAAGGGAGGCACTGTAGCTCCCAGGTCGTCCATCTGTATTTTTAGACAGGGAGCTACAGACCTGCAGCTAGTTCACAAGTGGCTGTAAAGCTGTATTATACTAGCTCTCCAGAAAATTTTTATCAACCAACTTCACAAAGTGAGTCTGTATTGAACCGACATTCAGGACGTCATACTCATATCCCGTAATAATTGCTTGAAATTAATAAAAAAAAAAATGCCAATTTTTACCTGCATGAGAGGCTTTTCCCCCTATATATTGCCGACAGTGCAAAGAAACATTTCTTAAAATAATTTATACACATTTTAATTTCACGACAGTTAACCTTATCTTTGGAATTTTTATTCATTTTTTTTAAAGAGGATGTCGCTTCTTATGTCTCATATTAATCACATTCCAAAACCAATGTCTTTAAATAGTTTGTTTTTCTCGATAACTTTGCAACTCAGCTGGCCGACCCCGTGTAATTTTTCGCGGGGGGGGGGGGGGGGGGGGGAGGGAGGTCTTGTCACAACTTTGAGATATTTTTCTTAATTCAGCCGAGGCCTATACTTTAACAATGTGTTGCATGAACTCTAATAACAATGACGTCGGAAGCAAATTGAAAAAAATATTGACAAGAATTCCCATAATCATGAAAATTCTAATCGTAGGGGGAAGGTATACCAATAACTCCAATCTTACCTGCCCAATTTTTCCCCCAAATCATGAAATTCCTAATCCGTGGTGGTGGTGGGGGGGGGGGGGGGGGGATTGTGTGCTAGTATACCTACTATGACTCTAATTTTTAATATCACTATTAATATTTTATTCTCTTTAAGGTCTTTTAAGGAACAATTTTGTTTGTATCGAGGAAAAAGTAGGGGGGGGGGGAATGAAACCTCCCTGTTGCTATATTCCTAATGGTTAGGTCTAACTTGGCAAAAAAGGGGGGGGGGGGCTATATATCTTTATACACGTGTATTCAAACAAAGTCATTAAATGTAATTTTTTTCAGTTCTAAGAGGATATCTGAAGCCGATCGAATTCTTTACTCGCATCTTTTATACATCTAATATTTATATATCTATATATTTATCTTGATAAAATGTACACCAATCTCATAATTTAATTTCCGAAAAATAATACTCTATGAAATGTTGTTATCCAGAGATAATATGATTATAGGCCTACCTAATATATATTTTTTTTAATTTATTCTGTCCCTATTCCGGCGATTACGGCATGCCTTTACCTGCAGCTAGCCTTTTTCTATCAGTGACGTCACTGTTTCCATATAAGGTCATGTCAAAATTCGACAAACTTGTAGACTTTACATTTGTCAATCTGTATCATGTCAGATGTGCTATTGCCGAGCCTGAAGTTACAAATGCAGAAACTACGGACTGAAAGTGTGCAAAGTTGAAAGTTTAATTAACTAATGTAAACAATAAAGTTGCAAAATGTGCATCATGCGAAGGAACGGAGTCAAATCTTACACGTGTTTATGCCCGAGTTTTATAGGTTACAACGATCAGAATTACACATATTCATACTCAGGCTCACACATCAACACGATTGCATTTTCGAATTTACAAGTTTACATGTCTGGATTTTTGAACACGATTACCCTCCATAGAAATTGGGCTATTTTTCGAAAGTGTTCACTTGTGATAAAACAATACATACAGTACATAACATATATAGCTGTAGCTCTGTGTATAAATTTTGGGTTAGAAAATATAAAGCTACAGTGCATACAATACTTACATGTACAAAAATACTTTACGGCAATTTGCCGCGTATAAAAATAACACTATTTTTAAAAATATTTACATCATACCATACGGTACACATTTTGTGCAAATAATCCATTTAAATAATTCTTCATTTAGTTTACTACTGTTAATAATTGTAGCTTTACCCGCCCCAAACTTTCTCCTATTAAACAACCTTTAACCGTACTCGGAAAGCGGATCAAGAACTGTATTTTATGTATGTAAACAAACCAGTGTTCATGTATGGAGCGGGTGATCGGGGGTTCAGAGACAGGTAAAATAAAGAAATCTGCAGTAAATGGTTTGTGGATATTTTAGTATATATATATTTACACCGAAAGTGATAGGGCAACAGAAGAGAAACGAATCGGACACTTGCCTAATGAAGACGCACATGTACAAACCTCCCTGCACTCTCCACTTCCGTCTCGTTCTTTTACACCATCGTTCAATACTTTTATTGACTGTCGATTGCCGATCGAAAGGTGTAGAAATCGAGGAATTCATACCTATCACTTTGACTGGCAAGTTAGTAGGTAATACATGTGCATTATACATTTACGGTATTTACATGAAATGAACGCTTAGCACATGCAACTTTTAAATATTATATTTTTTATAACGCCGTACTCTGGACCGTAGCTTGAGGCTATGGTTTAACGCCCGTTTACACAGAGAGAGAGAGAGAGAGAGAGAGAGAGAGAGAGAGAGAGTTTAGCACAGAATTTAAACATACGGGATAGTCGATTTTGAATGAATAATATTGGAGGGAAATAAACTGCTCTGAGAAATCCTTCAGCTCTGGCATTGCATAAGCGTATACTGATAACTCGGCCTAAAAATAGGAGTTAATCAATCATATAGTTTTCACACCGGCGGCATGTATAATTTATGCATGACGTAGCTGACAGAAATGATCGTGATGCTATAGGAAAAGTCAAACCAAATCGGTTTTGATAATAATATCAGTGTGTTGATATATATATAAAATATGATTGTTCGTGCATATACATAAGCTGATTTGCTTTTGTTCTTTATATTATCTGAATTGAGAGGTGGACAGAGAATGCAGACTGACCTCTCTTTCTCTCTATCTGCTCTCTCTTTCTCTCTCTCCATGCAGGGGGGGGGGGGGGGCTAGACTTATGATAGAAATTTGGTCTATATCATGCTATGTCTAACTTTGAAAAAAAGTGAGGGGGCTATGCCAACCCCCCCCCCCCCCCCCCCCCCCGGTTCCTATGACATGAGAGCTAAATCACAAACATGTCAATTTCATTCTTATAATATATACTTATGAATACATATTATACAATTCAGTAAATAATTTTTAAATTCTACTACAGTTATTGCCGAGATCAAAGAAATGCCGCGGACATTATTCTCCAATATACCCCACGAACGTCATCAGTAAATTATCAAATCAGAAATACCTATTTGTCTCGCACTGATCATGAAAGTACAACCTCAAACCGTAAAAAGTTTTAAAACCATGTCAATTTCACGTGTTAGTTCCAGTCAAAACGATGTGTATTGCCTCAAATGTGTTTATTTTTAAGAGATCAATACGGCTGTTCCTAGGACCTCCCTAGCACATTTTCACTGCGTGTTTTTACATAAAATATATAACGTGTAGTAGTAATTATCGTATTAAATTGCCCTTAAAATATTAGGAACATGATTAAAGATATTTTATAAATAAGTAAAGAGTATTAAAAATCCAAAGAAAAATTATGTCGTCTGCATGTGATTCTTTTGATCGATACACATGTAAACATTACTAACAAATTTGTTGGTAAAGAAGTTTTTTTTTATGGAAGTATAGGCATACCCCCCCCCCCCTCCCCCCACGGATTAGGATTTCCATGATTTTGGGAATTACTTTTTTTCTCAATATTTCTGAGGATTAGTCTAGCCCCCCCCCCCCACTTTCAATTTGCTTCCGACGCCAGTGCTTCCCGAATATGGCTGATGGCAGCATTAGCTGGAAATACCGGTTCACGTGATCTTTGGGATCAAGAATATGACATGGGCCATGATCTTCTCCAAACTCCGCTATTTCCACATCATGAAGGTCACTAGGCCTAGACCAGAAATCGTCACCAATATATCGCTCAACTGATTGTCCAATGTGCACAGCGATGATTGTGTTTCCTGTGAATCGGATTCACTGTCGGTGTCAGATGAGAATCCCTCGTTATCTGAAACGTTTACAATGATGTCTGATCCATCAGAGAGGGAACCGTCCGAGTCACTGTCCGCGCTTGAATCGTCCATTATGTCGATAAATTTTCGCGCTGTTTACATGAAAGTTATAGCAACCAGGCCAAGGGAGCTAAGTCATTCGGACAACGCGGCAAGTGTAAAATGATGTGGTCATTGTGCAGTTGATAAAAAAAAATGATATTCCTGTTATAAACATTGGAATTAATTAAAACAATTTTGGAATAAACATTTTTGCAGAACCATTTGTTTCATTGCAAATCCCCAAAATCAAAAATAAAAGTGATGTACATATATATATATATATACTGCAATATATTGATTTACCCTGCAATTCGTATACTTCATGAATTGTCATACAAAGTCATATACTGAATATCGTCTATATTTTTTTCTAGAAAAAACCCCCAGATCGTTTATTTTATCTCTTGCTTTTATTTAGGAAAAACAAGAACTTGACTTGATTCAGGTGGAATAATGTCGCGCTTTGTACTCGCAGGCACGGTCTGACTCAAAGCAATTTTTAATGAATTTTAGTACAGAATTTTAAATTAAATATTTTGTTTTTATATCAAATATTCTAAATTTAAAAAATAGTATCACATTTACTGGATTAATTTGCGTTATTGTCAATTTGATATAAGATGCGTAGATTGTTTATACAGCGTGTATATATGTCAACCGGAAAATGGCGTCATTTTTGTTCGACTTCTAAAACACCGAAATTCCCATAAACAAATAACACATTAACACTTATTTTTATGTCGAAATGCTTGTAGAGACAAATGTAGCAAAAATTTCAAGCTTTCAAATTTTGATAAACATTTTTATCAATGACGTTTTAAAACAAAAGTACGACCGACAGAACTTAGCACATAATCAGTCGACCCAGAGCGAGTTTTTGAGATTTCTGTTCGAAAATACGATATATGCAATCCAAGTCCAAGTAAAAAATGTTTATGTTCTATTCTACTTTCAAAAAATACAAACCGTTTTGCTAAAGATCAGTTATTAACAAAACGCCAGCATTTTATTATCAATAACTACCAAAAGGCGTCTATGGGCGTTAAACAGCTGTTAAAGGGTTAAGTAATTCTCCTTTACTTTATAATACATTTTTGTAAAGACAAGAAGCAAGTAAGTAAAAAAAAATTAACAAAATGACGTCACCCTTGTGAACAAAAGTACCTCCACCCCTGTATCACTACTCCTTACGATCTCCCAGACCTCAGGGAGTAATTGCTCTTGATATACAATACAAAATTTTTTCACCGGTGTATACCGGTGTACACCAAGTTAAGCTTAATCAAGCGCGCCCAAAACCCTGATCTCTACAAGGAGGAAGGATCATTGACGCAATGTACCGAATGAAATAATGTTAAGGTCACATTGATGGTAAGTAAGAATAATTGTATCTATATATATATATATATATATATATATATATATATATATATATATATATATATATATATATATATATATATATATATATATATATATATATATATCTCTGATGATGGCAAATATTCCCTAAGCGTGATATTGATTCGGTTCAATATCATCGATATGGATTAAGTCCAGATTATAAGGCGCTCAATGTTGGGCAATTCTATATGGACGTTCTTATTCCTAAACCGAAAGTAGAAGCCATTTTGAACAAAAACACTTGCGTTTTAAAATTCTCAACCATCAACTGATACACTCACTAAAGTTTTTGTTTTTTAATTGTTCTTAGATAATAATTATTGTATATTGTAAACCAGTCGCGGATTAGTTTCCTTGACGTCTTAAGATTTTTAGGTTATAAATTTAATTTCGAAATATTTCTTGTGTTTCTTACACAATCAAGAAACTTTTCAGAATACGTATAATCACAGAAATCGAAAATTACGGAGATTTCTCGCACAGCCTCCTCTTAATTAACTGTTAATTTACACGTTTCCTTTTTAGTACTGGTTAATATTTTCTATATAATTAAATTTAACAGAGTCTCACAATGAAATTGATACCTTGTTTTTAGAAATCCGTCCACTATAAACAAAACTATCTAATATTTTGAGCAACATGTATTGATAAAATTTGCTTACCGGTCAAATTTGACCGGTACGAACGTCAAAGGGTTAAAGAGAACTTGAGTAATTATCCTTTACTTTTTAATACATTTTTGTAAAGACAAGAAGCAAATAAATAAAAAAAATAACTAAATGACGTCACCTTTGTGAACAAAAGTACCTCCACCCCTGGATCATTACTCTTTACGATCTCTCAGACCTCAAGGAGTAATTGTTCTTGATATACAATACAAATTTTTTTTCACCGGTGTATACCGGTGTACACCAAGTTAAGCTAAATCAAGCGCGCCCTAAACCCTGATCTCTACAAGGAAGTAAAGAACACTGACGCCGTGTACCGAATGAAATAATTTTAAGGTCACATTGATGGTAAGTAAGAATAATTGTATCTATATATATCTGATGATGGCACATATTTTCTATGCATGATATTGATTTCGTTTTATATCATTGATATGGATTAAGTCTAGATTATTTGGTCGTTCAACGTTGGGCAATTCTTATTACTAAACCGAAAGTAGAGGCCATTTTGAACAAAATGACTTGCGTTTTAAAATTCTCAACCATCAACTGATACACTCACTAAAGTTTTTGTTTTTAAATTGTTCGTGTTCTTAGATAATAATTATTGTATATTGTAAAACCAGTGGCGGACTCAGAGGGTTGTGCACCCGGCGCGCGCCCCTTCTAAAATTGTCAAATACTCCTTCGAAGAAAGAAAGATATACAACTTGCGAGTCTTAATTATGAACTTTTTGGAAACTCATTGGATTTCTCTACATAAAATTGATTTCAACGGTGTAGTATAAAATAAAAATACCCGTGTGGAACGTACATATAAAGTCCATTTTAATTATACATGTACCCTCTCCTTAGGTTCAAATGTGACCGGTTATTCGATTTTAAGTAATTTGTTATACTAGGTACATGTCGTGTCTAAAACGACTCTTCCATGTTTATTGTACAATACAAGCTGGCATATTCTTTTTCAACTTCATAAACATCGTCCCATTGAACTTAATTTTTTTAATCTGAATAATTTACATAATGTACAGCCATTTGTAAGAAAAAAGAAATGTTTCTTAAATTTCTGTATGGCAGGGGAGGTTGATGTGGTTTTGTAGGTCTTTTATTTAGAAATGTTTAAAAATTTAAAATCGTCATCTGGGCCCCCACCAGGGCTGCCCAGACCCCTTGCCTAAAACTGGCGCCTCTACCTTCATCCAATTAACTATAATGCCTATACTCTGTCCCGAGTTTTTGCTTCCACCACTTTTTACTTGATATTTCAATAATAGCAATTACCTTTGTGCTCAATCTACGTTCATCCACTAATATGAAAAATGTCCAGATTATCTGTTTTGAAACGCCCCCTCTACTGCTTCAGGTTTCAATACACATCCAAAAATTGAAAGTCTACGGAGATTTTGCATTGCATCAGCCATTAATAAGCCCGGATGATAATGTTAAAAAATTGCGCGACGTATTCCGAGTGTATTCCGAATGGAGAAAAGATGTAAACATTTCCCATTACAAATCTCCGTAAGAAAATTGTTTTCGTTCCTGTGAGTGAAAAGGGATAATCTTTCAATGAAGATATCTTGGATATATTCCCTTTCATCGATTTCAATTGTATTTCTTTCATAGGTATGTGTATTTTTATTAAAAAATATCAAAAATTGATGGAAGCAATAACTTGGGACAGACTATAACTAACGGGTCTAGGCCCTATACAGTGCTGCTATCCTGAAAGTTGACAAGGATAGGATAGGATAGGATGCAGGATGCACGATACATGATAGAAATATAAAAGTTAAGTTCTATCCTATCCTATCCTATCCTGCATCCTGTAGCCAATCAGATTCGAGTATAAATTTCAGAGTTATTTTGCAAAACGAAAATTGGCTTAACAATGTATTTTTAATGTCAATTTCATACGTTTTACAAGTTAAACCATTTAAGAATAATTATTATATCAAGAACGCGGTGCATAACATTGATGCGCGCTAGAATGTCGGCGCTACATCGTTGTCAATTCGTACGCAAGTACAGAATTACTGCGAGAATTCGATGCAACATTTGACAACATCAGAAATAGATTTATGTATTTTCTTCATTTAAAGTCTGCAAAGTAATAAAAGCTTGAATTTATAAACGACCAATTCGGCATTTTAAAAGATAAACATGTATACAAGAAACAGACATTGTTTCACGTTTCATACAATTTCTTCGATGTCAAATAACAGGGACGCATAATTATGTCCGATATAAACCTGAACATATCAAAATAATAAATGTTAGCTAGCTATAAATGCTTAAGAATTTATACTTTAAAAATAACTCCGAGTGGTTTAACTAAAAACGATATAAACTTTGAAAGGAATTATTTATTTCCAGATCGTGTTTACATTTATCGCCGAACGAATCGCTCGAATAATGATAATTACGCTCAGTTATTTGTGATAAGAAAATAATTTGTAAAAATATGTGACTAAACTGTTCCTCAATAAGTGCATCGAAGTTATTAATCTGTTTTTTAATGAATAAATACAATAAAATCAAAAATCGAATCGCTTACCTGTTTGTTTACGTTATTGTGTCCATCCCGAGTACGATTTAATTTCACCTTAGCACAGGTAAATAAGTTATCCTGCTCGAAGAATATTCGGTTTTAAGATTTAATTATTTTTAAGTACATTAGTTGATAAAATCATTTAATTCTTAAATTTCGTTTCATTTAACTTACATTCCTATATTTTGAAGGTATGGGATAGGATAGGATAGGATAGAGCTTACTTGCAGGATAGGATGCAGGATACAGGATATAGGATAGGATAGGATAGTTTTGTCAACTTTCACGATAGCAGCACTGTATCAAGTGACCCCACTTATGTGCAAAACGTTTGGAAATCGGAATTTAGTAACGTATATAATCACTCCACAGATTTAGCCAGCAATGACGCCTTTCTCACACGTGTTATAGAATCGGTAAACTTCATGGAAAATGATATGCTGGTTCCTCTTAGAGAACATAATCCTTACCTTAACGTAGCTCGCGGGTTTGCTGACGTCACAATAGGAATCGACGTAAAGAGTTGACCGTCATAGTAAACTCATAATTTTTTTTTTAAAATGACAAATGAGATATTTAGAAGTACATGTATAAAAGAAAATATTTTAAAAAGCTTATATGCGGTTTATGACTGTTTATACAAAGATTTATAATATCAAGTGCTGAAAATTTAAAGATGTCACATACATTGTCACATTTTGTTCTATAAAGATAAAGAATGAGTGTGCGTTAGAACTCTTCCATTTAAAGTCATGTTTTAAAATAGAATGTATGCATTAACTTCGCTTTTTTTTTTACAATTATAACTTCCGTAATCTGTACTACCGATTAAATTCTTAACATTCACAATAATGTCTAATAAGCATTTACATGTTCTAATATGTGTTAAACAGCTAGTCTTGTCAATAAATGCATTTCAATTTTGGTGTTCTAAGAAGTAAGGAAATGATGACGTCAGGCTAACGTCGTAATGAATATATAAGGTTTTGAGAAATCTTTTAAATCTTTAAAGTTTTTTTGCCAAAAATTGGCCGAGAACACATACTGATATTTTTTTATGAATTGATTTATAATTATCTCCTCTGTTTTTGTGTTGAGTATGATTAATTTCGTCTGAATCGTTTAAAAGTTTGGAGCATAGTTTTGTAATGCGTTTCTCGGTTAAAATGTGCATTTTACTATATATTTCATTGAAATGGCGTTGCTTGATTTTATTAATGACACTGTATTTGAAACACAATAACATTATTACCGCGCAGACGAATCTTAAATAAATTTTAGAAATAAAACTATAAAACCTATGGATCACGTGGACAAATTTTCAAGGTAGGTTTTCTCACAAGCAGGTAAACCCGCGAGCTACCTTAACAGACCTATAAAACTCGGTGAAGTAAAAAATGTTATTATGAAATCTAAAAATGGAAAATCCTCTGGTGTTGGTGAAATTCCATATGAAGTGCTTAAATACGATTGTGTTCTTCATCGTCTCTTTATGTTATGTTTTGAGTCCCATATAATTCCCTCTGTTTGTTGGCCAGCTATTATATGTCCTATTTTAAAAGATTCTAACAGTGATCCAAGAGTACCGCTTTACTATCGAGGAATCAGTCTATTATCAACTATTTATAAAATGTACAGTTCCATTTTAAATCATATATTGGTACCTTATTTAGAAGATAACAACCTGCTTGTTGATGAGCAAAATGGATTTCGACGTGAACGCTCTTGCACTGACCACGTTTTTACACTTAACAGTATTATACAGAATAGAAAAGAAACATTCGTGGCACTCATCGATCAACAAAAAGCTTTCGATAAAGTTGACCGTGATCTTTTAAAATTCTCCCTCTTACATAATGGAATCGACGGGGATTCTTACTTTTACGAAAACACAGTATCGTGTGTAAGAGTCAGTGAGTTGTGTACTGACTGATTCTTTACTTTAGCTGGTGTACAACAAGGAGACAACTTATCACCGACCCTCTTTTGCTCTTTTCATCAACGATCTCGCAATATTTAAAAAAAATTAAAGAACTGAGGAAAGGTATCACGTTGGGCAAAACCAATTTAAGTATTTTATTGTATGCTGATGATATTGCTCTTTTATCCGACTAAAAAGAAAATTTGCAAAAGATACTGGATATTGTGTCTGACTGATGTGCAAAATGGCGTCTTAAACTAAATATGAAAACATCAGGAAAAAAGGATCTCGAAGCGATTTTCAGTTCCAAAATTAACAACAATATTCTCCAGTACAATACAGATTATAAATTATATCTTGGTGTAATATTTTATGAAAAACTTAATTCCAAAACAACGCCGATACTTTATCAAAAGCTGGTGGAGGCATGGTTTCCAAAATTCGTCCATATAAAGAAATAGGAATTTCAACTCTGAAAAATTGTTTTTAAATTGTGTAGCACGATTTTTGGATTCTTGTAGTGAAGTGTGGGGCCTCCAGAATTATCATTCTATTGAAATAGTACAGAATCGAGCCCTACGTTTTTACTTAGGCGTTCACAGATTTACATCTTCATAAGCGCTACACGGGGAATTTGGATGGAAACTCTCTTATTATAGACACTATATCAACGCCGTGCGATTATGGAATCGATTGCTGACAATGGAAGACAATCGGAGAACAAAGTGGGTTTTTCTTGTGGTACTTTAATCAAACTGGTATATCAAGATGGACATCACGCATTAAATCACTATTTAAATCTATGAATCTGTTACATATTTATGATAATTTATCAGTTTGTGATGTTAATGAATTTGAAAACAAGCTGTTTCTTTCTATATGGAAATGAATGATTAGGAAAGATAAACCAACTACCAAAATTGCGATTATATAAAAGCATTAAAACAAATTTTAAAACTGAAATTTACCTTGAAATGAACATTCCAAAATATCAAAGATCTATTTTTGGCACAATTTAGATGTGAGATATTCCTAATTAAAATTGAAACAGGGCAATATAAGGGGGAAATCTCTTGAGGAAAAAATATGTCATTTTTGTGTATTAAATGAAATAAAAGACGAGAGTCATTTTCTGTTGAATTATTGTGCAGTATATTCCGACTTTAGAAGAGAATTATTTTTAAATAATGTAGGATATAATCCAACAGTAGTAATGTCAAATTTAGACTGTATTATTTTTCTACTGTCAAATTTTCCGAGACAAATCTAAATATTTACTTGAATCTTACCTTTATAGACATTCAATCATTACTGTATAAACACACAATGCGCAATATGTGTATATATGTGATAATTGTATTTGCAGTGACATATAGGCCCAATAGGCTGAGTGTTTCATTATCTATTTTGTATAACATTTTGTAATTTGTTATAACACATGTCACTATAATGAATTATTTACTTGCTTACTTACTTCAAATCCTGGATCCGCCCCTGTTGTAAAATAAATGATCTGGTAACCAAACAAATGAGAATTGCTTTGTTTTTATTTTAATCATAAGTCAAAAACTGATTAGTAAGAGAAGCCACTATGCTCGGATCTGGACGGGGGGGGG
Organism: Magallana gigas; assembly: GCF_963853765.1. NCBI lineage: Eukaryota > Metazoa > Mollusca > Bivalvia > Ostreida > Ostreidae > Magallana > Magallana gigas. The sequence continues at coordinate 36,921,073 of NC_088856.1, forward strand.
GGGGTGCGGTGGGTCCCTAGAAACTTAAAGCTTATTCGTTCACATTGTATAATTATTACACACCCCCATCCCACTGGCAAACCCCTTAGACACCCCCTTGGCAAAAAAATGTCTGGGTCCGCGCATGATTATGTACATGTAGCTTAGTATAATTATTGTTATTAGAAATGCCTAGTTAGAAATTCAAAAATTGGTATAGAAATACAAAAAGTTGATAATGATAAGGAATGGACAAAATCAAATACCTCATCTATTTGATTAATTATTATTTATCAAATAAATATCTCATAATCTATTCTAGATGTCAATATGCTTATACATTTGCTTGCATACATGTGTGTGTGTGTGTGTGTGTGTGTGTGTGTGTGTGTGTGTGTGTGTGTGTGTGTGTGTGGAGGAGGGGGGTTGGTAGAATTGATTGACTTCTTGCTGATTTGTCATGGCTTAATTTACTTGCACATTTCTCATTTCAGATGGCATTATCTGAATCCCAAGTACCACCCGACGCCCAGCATTATTTGGTGTGTGGCACTGAAGACTGTGAGAGGAACTGCCAGTTTTACTGCAATGACTGTCACCAACCAATGTGTGAACAATGCAGAGATGAACATCAGAAGAATACGAAAACCAAGAGCCATGAAGTGGTTCCTTATAAACAACGTAAACGACCGCTTCCTGTTGAGCAATGCAAGATCCACCCCACAAAAGAAATGGTTCTTCTCTGCGAGGAATGCCAAATTCCCATTTGTTACAAATGCACTGCCAAAAAAGAACATCGCGGCCATGCGTTTACTGACCTAGAAATAAATTTTGATGAAAAAGTTTCCTTATGTCATGAAGAAATTGCAAAAATTAGAAATTATTTTGAGCCAACTTCTCAAGATTTGAAAAAAGATATTGCTGGCGATGTCACAGAAATAAATAAGATTATGGAAGCTATAAGAACGTCCATGAAGGCTGAAGCTGAGTCTGTGAAAAAAGTGATAAACACAGTCACATCAGAAAATATAAAACAAGTTGACAAAATTGAAAAGTCATTATTAGAATCATTAAACGATCAAAACCAAAAAATAGATGACTACATCAACTATCTCAATGATTTAATCCAAACATATTATGGTTACCTATCTCCTTCAAACATAGATCAAATAAGACTTAACCTCAAATCAGAAAGCATTCGACCCATACCGATAACATCCAAACTAGTTCTACCCGTATTTACTGCTGGTCAATACAGCAGGGAAGATGTCGCCAAACTACTGGGTAGAATAACTGATCATAACATTAAACCAGAGAACAGAAAAATAAAGCCCATGGAGACTGAATCTACACAGTTGAAACCTACACAGAAACAAAGAAAACAAGGCAGAGAGAAATTTGGCGTGAAACAAACACTGTCTCTGTCTTCCTCTGTCACCAAGGTGAGGAAGTACACAGCACCAGGTGTTGACAGTGTGTTTCATATATCACTGGGTAAATCAGGCAGACTCTGGGCCAGTGATGATCATGGTAACCTTGTCCAAACAGATCTACAGGGGACACAGCTACAGAAGATACAAACCAGTGGTAGATATGGCTACCACACAGTCACACAAGACGGGGACCTGATTTATAAAGACAAACACGAAACATTGATCAATAGGATAACACCGGATAATACAATCACTGAATTCATTAAAACAGGAGACTGGAGACCACTCAGTATACACTCCTCCCACATCAACGGGGACATACTGGTGGGGATGGGGAAGGATCGAAAGCCCTCTAAAGTCACCAGGTACAACAAGACAGGGACAGAAATACAGAACATACAGAGAGACAAGAAAAGACAGAGACTGTATAGTCTACCATACTACATCACAGAAAACATCAATGGTGATGTCTGTGTATCAGACTATAGCAAACATGCTGTAGTGGTGGTGGATAAATCAGGACATCACAGATTCTCCTACACAGGTCAGGGGTTAGTGTTTAATCCCCATGGAATATGTACTGATGTACTCGGTCACATCCTGGTATGTGAAGCTTACAGTAGCACAGTCCATCTCCTGGACCAGGACGGTCGGTTCTTGTCTCTGCTACTCACAGAACAACAAGGAATAGATTTTCCCCGTAGTGTGTGTGTGGATGATGAGAACTATCTCTGGATGGGACAATTTTACACCAACACAGTGACAGTGTACAAGTATCTACAGTGATCATTTTATATCCATACAGCAATTCTTAGGTACTGTGTGTATGTTGTGAGACAATTTAACAACAACACTGTGATAGCTTACAATTACCAGTATCTACAGTTTATATTGAAATACATAATATACATCATTCATGTAAACCTGTGTATGTTTTTTTTAATACATTGTATCGATTTTTATTAATGATTATTTTCCATTGCTGTCGAATTGATAATAAATATGTAACAATATATTAATAATATCAAATTGTTTTGAGTTATAAGTTATATTAGAAACTGCTAGTTTGAATCTTGTCCATTACAGCTAGCAAAAAGACTTAATTTACAAACGGCTCAATATGTATTGTATGGTCGACGGAATATGATATTAAAAAACAGATGCATTAATTAAAACGTTGTCCTAAATAAGAAAATAAAAGAATAACTTATCTATTTTAAGCATCACATATGAGATGAATACGATCGGAGAGAGAGAGAGAGAGAGAGAGAGAGAGAGAGAGAGAGAGAGTGCTAGGCTGACTTGTTCTGTAAACAATAGAACTGCATGTAGCTACGTATACCTTGTATGATTATATGATTAAGTAAATACTTAGTTCTCTGATTAGCTGATATCCAACAACCTTGAAAAAAAATGAAATTTTACACTTTCTCGTGTCCTAGCAGGTCACTTCGAAAAATATCGTTATCACAAAAGCAACACAATACCGGTAGTTATTGTGGACAAATGCCAGTATACCTCAGTGTGTTGCGCCAACTGCAATCAAAACATTACCTGAAAACCCAAACGTACACTTTTGTTTGTAATATAAACAAAATAATGGTATATGTCACTTTTTCTGCGATAACAAATGCTCGTAAAAATTCGGAATTGAATTTAATGAAAAAAACTACAAACACATTATACAGTTGAAGGCTGTAGCATGGTGGGATACAATCACCTGAAAAGTCAGATACATGTACAAGAATGTATCAAATACAAGGGATCCATCTATCTTTAAATCAACAATTCAAGCAATCTTTGAAGGACTGATCTCGTGGGGTTTTTTTTAAATCGAGATTTGTTTTAAAATCATGTCTCTAAAGTAGAGTATATAATCTAACGTTATGTAAAGAAACCCCAAGTTCGGCGATATGCATATTTTAGTAACGATACGATCCAAGAGAGGTAACTCTGATAACTAGACCAAATTATTAATGGAATATGCAAATCAAAAGGTAATACGTAGAAATTTAGTCTTAAAAAGCAAACGACGTCAACCAAATGACACGGTTACTAAAACAGCCAGAATATAAAGGTTTAAAAAAAAAACCTAACATTTTCAAACACTGGAACAGTTTGGAAACAAACACTGTTTGCAGATAGATATTCATCAACAAACCAGTAAATTGCCATAGTAAATACAAAGAAAATATGAGCGAAATGATAATTTAATCACGCTTTTAAACATTAAGCTTAAGACTTGTAACTAAGGGGGGGGGGGGGCTTTGATAATGTAATGGTTGCCCTTCAGAACAAAAAAAAATCACGTTTCCGAAACACTCTGCTTTAATAGTAACATTTTTCTTCTTCATAACTTAAAATAAATGATAAAAGAAAAAAAGAATTATAAACTAGATCGTTCTCGTTGCGAGCAACGAGTGGGTCTTCCGTCCGATTTTTGAGTAAATGAGATTAAATCCTTCACTTTTAAGACTAAATTGTTAATTAACGCCAAAAAAAATAGGAAAAAAAATGTCGGCACCCAGGGCTTGAACCCAGGTCGCCTGGGCACATGTCCACCACTGTAACGACTGAGCTAATCGGACTCTCGCTTCCGGAATTTGATGCTTGATATATCGGGAACGCATCAATCGATTTTAAATTTTTTTACATATTCTTAATCAGTAAAAGAGTCTCTATCAACCCGTTAGAAAAATATATATAAATAAAAAGATGAAAAAAACGATTTTTTATCTTTCTTTCCGGTGACGACCGGAAGTGACGGCGGACGATTTTATGACCATGTTGCAACAGGTTAAGTGGAAGACTATCTTCACTAAAAATTTCAGCCCTATATCTTTATTCGTTTTTTATATCTCTAGCCGACAAAATTGACTTTTAAAAATCGTAAACGGACGATAACTTCCGACCGGAAGTGATTATCAAAAAATTGAAACGGCGGTACAAACTTCAGATACCGACACATCAACCCTCAAAATTTGAAGAAAATCGAATGAGCCATCTTCGAGAAATCGCCTGCACAAAATTTGTAAGACAAAAAAAGAATTAAAAGAATAACTAGATTCGATCTCGTTGCGAGCAACGAGTGGGTCTTCCGTCCGATTTTTGAATAGATTGAATTAAACTTATCAATTCAAAGATAAAATCGTTGATCTAAGCGAAAAAAATGAAAAAAAAAATTTGCGGCACTTGAGGCTTGAACCCGGGTCGCCTGGGCCATGTCCACGACTATATCGACTGAGCTACTCGGACTCCGCTTCAGAACTTTGACGCTTAATTTCTCGAGAATGCCTTAATCGATTTTAAAACTAATTACATATTCTTAATCAGTAAAAGGGTCACTATAAGGTGTAAAAATTTCAAAGAAAAATATTAAAAAATAAAAAAGTCGAAAAAATCAATTTTTGAAATTTTTTTCCAAAAACGACAGAAAGTGACGGCGGACATTTTGGTGAGTGTGTTGCACCAGAAAAACGGTAGATCTATCTTCTCTGAAAATTTCAGACCTCTATCTTTTATCGCTTATGAGAAACGTCGCCGACAAAATTGACTTTTTAAAATCGTAAACGGACGATAACTTCCGACCGGTAGTGTATTTTTAGAAATGGATAAAAAACAATAAACTTCAGATAAAAACACGTTAATCTTAAAAATTTGAATGAAATCTATCAAGCCATCTCTGAGAAATCGTCTGCACAAAATCGGTAAGAAAAAAAAAGAATAATAATAAGAACTAGAGCAAAGCTCGTTGCAAAGCAACGAGTGGGTCTTCCGTTAATGTCGGAAGTAAAGCTGGAAGGTCCTGTAAGAAGCAGAGCTCTTAAACCAATAACAAAAGTACCATAAATAAAAAGATGAAAAAATCGAATTATTCCTGGTACGACTTAACAAAATCCGAATGATTTTACGTACGACTTAACAAAAACCTTTCCGATTTCAAGAACGACTTAACAAAAAAAATCCGAATGTGTTACAGTACGACTTAACAATTAATTTTTAGGTACAAGTTAATTTAACCAAGAACTTGATACTAATTTCTTAACCAAAAACGCGGAATCAAAATTTCCGGAAAAATCATTTTTTGAACTCGTATATCTCTGTAATGCATCGTCCGATTTTAAAACAGCTTTCAGTGTTAGATTCAGCTTAATAAGCTCTATAAAACACATATTCATTTTTGATTTGATCAGAAAATTCATTTTTTCGAAAAATTTGATTCCCTTCCGGTTTCGACCGGAAGTGACAGATTTTCATTTCCAGCCTTATTACAGAGATAAATCGATTAAATCATAACCATAGAAAATTTCAAGCCTCTATCTTAAAGCGTTTTTGAGAAACGCCGCGGACAAAATGACTTTTTGAAAATTTTAAAAATGACGTAACATAAAAAAGGAAGTGACGTTTTCAAAGAAACTTCACAAACTTTGAGGTATTATAGTTGCACACAACCTCTGAAAATTTCATTAAAATCGGTTGTAAACTTTTTGAGTTATAAAGCCGAAAAGGAGTCAGAAAAAAAAATAAAAAGAACTAGAGCAAAGCTCGTTGCAAAGCAACGAGTGGGTCTTCCGCTAATGTCAGAAGTAAAGCTGGAAGTTCCTGTAAGAAGCAGAGCTCCTAAACCAATAACAAGAGTAACTAAAAGAAAAAAAATGAAAAAAGTCGAATTATTCCTGGTACGACTTAACAAAATACGAATGATTTTAAGTACGACTTAACAAAAACTTTTCCGATTTCAAGTACGAACTAACTAAAAAATTCCGAATGTGTTACAGTACGACTTAACAATTTTTTTTTGGTACGAGTTAATTTTACTTTTCACATTACGCTATTTTTTAAGCCAAGGACGCGGAATCAAAATTTCCGGAAAATTCAATTTTTAAACCCCAATATCTCTGTAATGCATCTTCCGATTTTAAAACGGATTTCAGTGTTACATTCAGCTTAATAAGCTCTACAAAACACATATACATTTTTGATTTGATCAGAAAATTCATTTTTTCGAAAAATTTGTTTCACTTCCGGTTTCGACCAGAAGTGACAGATTTTCATTTTCAGCCTTATTACAGAGGTAAATCGACCATATCATAACCATTGAAAATTTCAAGCCTCTATCTTTAAGCGTTTTCGAGAAACGCCGCGGACAAAATGACTTTTTGAAAATTTTTAAAATGACGTAACGTAAAAACAGAAGTGACGTGGTCAGGAAAACTTTAACATCTTTGCGGGATAATAGTTTTACATTATCTCTGAAAATTTCATCAAAATCGGTTTGAAACTTTTTGAGTTATAAAGCCGAGAAGGAGTCAGAAAAAAAAAGAAAAAGTATAATAATAACTAGAGCAAAGCTCGTTGCAAAGCAACGAGTGGGTCTTCCGGTGGTGTCGAGAGTAAAGATAGAAGTTCCTGTAAGAAGCAGAGTTCTAAAACCAACTAAAAAGAAAATAAAAAAAATATTTTTTAAAAATCGAATAATTCTTAGTACGACTTAACAATGTCTGAATGATTTCAAGAACGAATTAACAAAAACCTTTTCAATTTCTCGAACGACTTAATAAAAAAAAGTTCCGAATGTCTTCAAGTACGAATTTACAATTTCCGAATTATTTTAGGTACGAGTTAATTTAACTTTTAACACAACACTATTTTCTTAACCAAGAACGTGCAATCAAAATTTCCGGAAAACTCAATTTTAAAATCCCAATATTTTTGTAATGCATCGTTTGATTTTAAAACTGATTTCAGTTTAAATTAAGCTTAATAAAAGCTCCTTTGTTGCTTAATGATTTTTATCAAATTGTTGGTCAGAGAAAAGAGTTATTATAAAAAGACTTAATAGCCCTTCGTGCCCCTAATTTGAGGGGTCAGCCTTTTTTTATATCAAATAAAAGGTATCGCTAATATAAACATATTTTGTTCTACAAATGTTCAAGAATGGTTAACCGTTATCGAGATATCTAAACATCTGTATTTTAGGGGCCGACCCTTTAACTCTTTACCGGGGCCACTAACAACAAAATTTTTGGCATCATATTGTTCAGAACATTATTTTGAACAACTTTTGTTCTACATTGCTTTTAAAAATATTCCTCCTTTTTCAAATTTTAATGATCAAAGTTTTATTAAAAAAAAAAATGATCAAAGTTTTGAATTCTGGCCCCTTGAAACCCCTGATTACGTAATATATGACTAAGGTATGATACTGTATAGATAAACAGCTGTACAATGAACATTTTTGCTTCTATAATTAATAATAAATAATTGTTCAGTAAAGAGTTCTTTTAAGAAGATTTAGGACCCCTCTTGACCCCTAATTTGAGGGGCCAGCCCCTTTTTCTTGATATCAAATGAAAGGTCTTGCAAATATAAACATATTTTGTTCAACAAGTGTTCACGAAATGTTAACTATTCTTAGGATATCTTTACAAATGTGTTTTAGGGGCCGGCCCTTTATCTCCTAAATGGGGCCATGAACAAAAAAATTTAAGGTGGCATATTGTACAGAACATTATTTTAAGCAACTTTTGTTCTACAATGCTTTTCAAAATATTTTTCCTCTTTCATATATTTATGATCGAAATTTTGAACTTCTGGCCCCTTGAAACCCATTATTACGTAACATATGACTAAGGTATGGTACTGTATAGATAAACATCCGAACAATGAACATTTTTGCTTCTATAATTAATAACAAATTATTATTCAGTAAAGAGTTATTGTAAAAAGACTTTACAGCCCTCTTGGCCCCTAATTTGAGGGGCCAGCCCCTATTTCTTGATATTAAACGAAAGCCCGTGTCATTTGAAACAACTTTTGCATTACATGTTTTAACAAAATATTTATACATCAAAAGATATCACAGAAAATGTGCAAAAATTTCGTGAAAAAATTTGGTGCCAATTTTCAGGTTCAGGCGAGCTTTGAGGCCTTTAGCAATTTTCATCATTGGAAGCAGGGGGGTACATCTACATACATTCATCTACAATCCCTGAAAGTTTCAAGCTTCTATCTTGATTAGTTTCGGTGTAGATGCGTGGACAAAATGACCCTTAAAAATTTACAAAATCGTCAATATCTGAAACCGGAAGTGACGTCATCATTTGAAAATTTAATAATATGTAGCACTGATCATGCTTTATCCTTCCTGAAAATTTTGTGCGAAACAGTTGGATAGTTTTTGAGAAATTGCGCTCCAAAAAAGTCAGAAAAAGAAAAAAAAGAATAATAAAGAAAAAGAAACCGTAGAATAACAAGAGGGTCTTCCGTTGGAAACGGAAGACCCTAATAAAAAGAAACCGAAGAATAACAAGAGGGTCTTCCGTTGAAAACGGAAGACCCTAATAATAATAATAATAGAAAGAAACAATAGAATAACAAGAGGGTCTTCCGTTGGAAACGGAAGACCCTAATAAGAAAAGTGAAAAAGAAACAATAGAATAATAGAAGGGTCTTCCGCTGAAGACGGAAGACCCTAATAAGAAAAGTGAAAAAGAAACAATAGAATAATAGTAGGGTCTTCCGCGGAAGACGGAAGACCCTAATGATTAACGTTTTGCTAGTGAGTTAATCATGTTAGTTGATTTATTGTGAAATTATGTATTATTTTGAAATATATGCAAATATATTACGTCGATCATTAAGATATCAAACTAGGTAAAGCAAGTTATCTAGAGTGTCGGGTCCTATTAAATTTACACAAGTGTGGTTGACTGATGTACCATTTTTAAATTTTACTTTGTAAAGCGGGTACATACAGTCTAAAGCCATTAATAAGACTGCCTATATTTAACAATTTATTTCTAAAAACACAAAATAAACAGAATTAACCCTTCCTCACAACACGCTTAAAAAAACAACAATAACAAAACAAGAAAACAAATCATTGATGAACATTAAAGCTGAACACCGCTCGTAAATAGGCACTGTCCGCCATATTTCTCTTTCAGCACCGCCCTTCCTACACCCCTATATAAGCCATATACCTCTTAACAGTTCAAAGTATATATTGCTGTAGAGGTCTCACCTGTGTGGACGTACATCTTGCCTCGCCATGTTACTCGGTCGCGATGAAATTGTCAAGTTTTACGCACTTTTTTCAAACCAGGAGAGTACTAACATCAAATGAACTGGTCTTTGCATTATTTACAGACATAATGTGCACATAAATAACAATTAAATGCATAAAAATCCAAAGACAACGAAAGGAACACTACACGTCGGCCACGAGTTTCAGATGTGCAATCAGGTGTAACGAAATCGAAGGGTTTATATACCAGGTACCTGTGTGACGGTTCCTATTTACGAGCGGTGTTCAGCTTTAAAGCTGAACACCGCTCGTAAATAGGCACTCTCCGCCATATTTCTCTTTAATCACTGCTGTCCCCACAACCCTTATATAAGGGACAGACCTCTAAACAGTTCGAAGTACTTCGCTGTAGTGGTCTAACCTGTGTGGACGTACATTTTGCCTCGCCGTGTTACCCGGTCGCGATGAAATTATCAAATTTTACGCACTTTTTGAAGCCAAGAGAATACAAACATCAAATAAATTGGTAAATGCATTATTTACGAACAGAAAATGAACATTAGATAAGAAAAAAATGCATAAAATCTAAAGACCACGAAAGGAATACTACATGTCGGCCACGAGGTTCAGGTGTGCAATCGGGTGTAACGAAATCGGAGGGTTTATATACCAGGTATCTGTATGACGGTGCCTATTTACGAGCGGTGTTCAGCTTTAATGATGAAAAAATCCAATACAAACGTGCAAAAGAATCGAATCTTTGAAAAAAGGGACGCGATATTTGCTACAGTGTAATCAAACTCTGCGGGTTACCACTGACCTCTCTCGGTCATTTACGTAAACACGGTAACAAAAAAGACGTGGTGATCCGAATGACTGCATGCTCACTGCACAGATTATAAAATATGGTGCTAAGGGCATCCTTTTAAAATGTTTCCCAAATGAATCAAAGCCAATAAAAAATATTGGGAAAATAATTTTTTCTGTTAATTTGATTTTTTTATTCTTCTGTTCAAGTGCATACTCGTTGTTTAAAAGATGAATGTTTCGGATCAACATTAATGAAAATATTTGCAATTTGGTTTCGTGTTTTCTACAGGAAAACGAAAACAGTTGTTTAGCGGAATTGACAACAAGCTAAGTATAAACTTTCTTTATTCAAAATGCTATTATCTTTCAAAAATAGGTTAATTTCATAACCGTTATTTCTTAGCAACAACAAATTTTTGTTTGTGTCAATTACCAAATTATATGAGTTACAGACAGAAGTATATTTTAAAATGGTCAATGTTATGCGCACGTTTTAAAACCAGTTTTGTTTAACGGAAAAAAAATGTTTGATAATATCCAGACGGGCTTGAAATATCATTACCCTAAAGATTTCAAATTATAGATTTAATTCCCAATGCATATATTAGACCAAGCATATCTGGCCTTTTTAGCGCAAGTATGCGGCACTCCCTGCTTGCGTTAGGTTGCATTGTTGGCGCAAGTGTGCGGTCATCCCTGATTACGTTAACTTTGGTAACTGTTGAGTGAGCGGTCATCCCTGCTTGCGTAACGTGGAGTCCCTATACATATGTGCAGGCGCGGTGATTAGAGTCTGCACTTGCAAATATTGGCAGCAATCAGGGCTATCCGATTTTATCTCGGGTACGGGCCTGCAGGGATCACAGGCAGTGACCTTCATGCACGTTACAAAACGTCTAAGATAATACATTTAGAATGAACCTTACCAAAAAGGATGGAGGGGAGATAATAAGACGGACACATAGAATCAATTACAAAGTATAATGTACTGTATTCTTTTTTCTTATTCGCTGCCATCTCCTTAAAAGTTAAAGAAACCCATAACTTTTCCCCTATATCAGACAGGACAAACATTGTGTTACAAAGTTGGGCACTTCCGTCTCCTTCCCAGCCCCAGTTTCAACGCGCTAATTAATAACAATGCTGAAATTACATGTGTACTTGTAAAAATACAGATCATACATGTACATATGTATGCACCGAAGGTGTATGTAATACCAATATGCTCAAGTTTAAATAGTTACCCTTCTTTCGAGAATGCAACAAAAAAAAGAGAAATATAATAAACATTATGTTAGGAAAACAGTTTTTGGTTAGACTAATTTTTGGAAGTGCTAAATCATGTTTTGTTGTAACAGTACAAACTCAATGTCTGGCCATGGTCCCATGGAAAGTTCCGGTCATCGAATATCACACATAGTCTGTCTATAATCTGAGGACAGCCATTATCGAATTTCAGGTCAAAAGTTCAAAGATTACGTGCATCTATTCTACAGTCAAAGAACCAAAGGCATCTAGGGGAGAAGAAGGGAGAATGAATTTCACAAACATGTCGTGTTTGATTAAGGATCTTCTCAATACTTTGATTTATAAATCGGTTCTGCTGGTATCAAATTAATGTTCACCATGTTTAAATTATCTTCTGGTAGTTTTGCATCGAGATTTTCTCCTCCCGTGAATTACTGGGTTAAAAACGTCACCAAACCCAGCATTAATAATTAACAGCATTAAATGTCAGGTAAAGCACAAGGGACGCAAACTATAATCGATAAACTACTTGGATTTTAGCAGTATACATTTATGCACAACGATCGTTTTTAAAGATAGCTGTATATCGTATCTAGCCAAGTACTGGTTTTTTCTCTATGTCAATACAGCTATGTAGCGAAGGGGGGTGGGGTCCTGCCCCTGATTTTTTGTCAACCTTTCACTTAAATCAACATTTTGACCCCCCCCCCCCATTTTCTGGAAAATGGAAACAAAATGTTAAGATATTACTCCATCCACTCTCTCCACAAATAAAGGATAAGGATTTAGAAGATATTTTGTAATATGTTTGCCAAGATTTTCAGGTAGTTCTGTCACAAACCCCAACCAATTACCTCAAGATGCTACGTGTCTGGTTATGGCATGTTCTCTTGTTCCTACATTCCACTCATGTTCCATCAAAGTCTGTGGCAATCTAAGTTGATAATAAAACGGAAAGAAAACGGTTGTATGTCATGCAGTTTAAATTTGAAACATTTTCTTTTTTTCTAGAATTTCTTATTAAATATATTTTTTTTGATATTGCATGGAATTGATTATTGGTTTTTTCCCCCGATAAAAAACTTAGCCTACAATAAAAGAGATATCTCTTACATGTACGGGGATAATTTTTAAAAAGAATCAAGAGTATTTTATTTCACTATCTTGTTAAGGAATCTTCAACGTTCTTGTGGGAGTGATCTTTCTTCTCCAGGGGATATTGAACCTAGTTTTAACCACAGGAGCTCAGCACAATCATATACTTCTGCTTAAATTGAAGATTTTGCTAGAATTTTCAACTTAAGGTTTCGATATGCATTTGACTTCATTTTGCCCCCCCCCCCCCAGTCTGTAAAATACAATGTCATACAATTTGTAGAGTAGTGCTTGGGTTTTTTTTGTAGAAAGAGACATAGAATTCTTCCTAAAAGAAGTGCTTTTTTTAAAATAATGAAACAAAATATAAACACGTTAATTTTTTTTATTGAGCAACTATAGATATATTAGCAAGTATGCATATTCAATCGTCGATATAATCTTTGAACATCATAGAAGATTGGATAGAACGAAATGGTTGATATGTTTCAAATTTTCAATACAATATTGTTCCTATTAAAGTTCATTTTCCAACCCACTCCCTGTCTTTTCTTTGAACAGGTATTTCGTTTTCCCTTAAAGAAATCACTGTAACGTTTTCCCATTAGGAAATCACGATAGCGAGTTTTCTGGGATAAAATCTTTTCCCAAGAAATTCCGAATAATGTTTTTGGACATGATTTCTTTTTCCATGAAATTCTTCCGAAAAACTCTGAATTACTTTTAATTTGCCAAGACGCTTGCCAAGAAATTTCGAAAAAAAATCCGCGCTTCCCGAGGGAGTCCGAATACCTTTTCCGAGATAGAATGTTCTATCTTTAAAATGACAGATGTCCTTCGGACCCAGTTTAAAAATAGAATTCGTCCCATATACTCGCTTCATAGCAAATAAAATAATTATATCGCGCTGTATCTCGCCTAAATTTTCATATAATTGGTTTCAAATACCTACAATGTTGCTCTTTTATAATCCCATATTACCACATTAAATGTTTTTGTAATGAAATCGCTGCCACTTTTAACATCACATTTGATAATTTGCTGATAAAATCCGAGACATTCCGAGTGCGATTTCCGAAAAAATGGCAGGCAAATTCAAACGCGTATTTTAATAAAATGCCTTGGTTCGACTCATTAAATGAATATTTTGTGGATTAAACTACATATGCATGTTCAGAAAGGTTTGTAATGTATAAAAATGTGTTTTTCCTGCGCAGATTATTTTTAACCGACTTAAAATCGACGCGAAGCTGATCCGCTTCGCGGCTGCTACATTGCAAGAATATGGGACGAATTCTTACCGTGACCTGAGCGTAGCCTGGTCAAGGTAAGATTATTTTTCTACCTTTTCCCGTGAAATCTGAGTACTTTTTAGATCTCGGATGTTCCGTAGTATTTTTGGCATTTCTTTGGTATCATTATTAATTTATTGTTTGCTATAATCTTTAACAAGAGGCCCATGGGCCACATCGCTCACCTGAGGAACAATAGGTATGATAAAGTCAGCTTAATGGAGTAATAATACAAACAATCTGGACAATGTACAATAATATATGTAGATCCTGTATAAATAAAATCCATTTTTCCCCCTTGGAACTCGAATAGCCCTGATTGCTGCCATTATTTACAAGAGCAGACTTTAATCACCGCTCCTGCACATATATAGGGACTCAACGTTACGCAGGCAGGAATGACCGCACACCTACGCAACTGAACAGGTACCAACGTTAACGCAAGCAGGGATAAAGCAAGCAGGGATGACCACACACTTGCGCCAACAGCTCAACCTAACGCACACAGGGAGTACCGCACACTTGCGCTAGAAAGGCCAGAACACCAGCAGGGATGACCACACACTAGTGCTCCGCCGCAAACACCACCAATACAAGCAGGTATGACCGCACACTTGTATTAATGCGATACAGGGCAGGAATGACTGCACACTCTGTATCGTCGGTTAGAAAACACGAAGATTAGATAGAGCAGGGATGTCCACACACTCAATCTATCCATACCTGTTCAAGGTTAACCCCAGACAGTCGCTCCTCTTATGCAATAGACACTGTCTCTATATATGTGCCGGCCTAAAATAATTCATAGTATCTAAAAATTGGAAATCAAAATTAAACAAACTAATCCAGCCTAACGCAAAACTACTTATGCAGAACAACTTATATACATTGAATATTTATTATTGTATAAAAATAATCATCACAATAATTGGTTAACAGTGGATGCATTAATTAAAAAAATCAAGAATCAATAAATCAAGGGCAATAACTCAATACAGTAATACAAAAAGATTCTAATGAAAAAATAGATGCCTGCTTCAATTTTATAGTCATATCACATGTTGAGTATTGCAGTTCTCAAAAAGATCCTTTACAATTGTTAATATATATATGGGATATTTAGCTACATCAAACTCTGAACCTTCTTGTGAGGCCGAAGAATTGTCCTGGAGCCAAAGTCTTAACAATTATAAAGAATCATTTCGCTGATTAGTTTCTGAGAAGAAGATTTTTAAAGATTTACTCTATATATTCCTATGTAAAACTTTAACCCCCCCCCCAATGTGGCCTCACCCTACCCCCAGGGATCATGATTTTCACAACTTTGAATCTACACTGCCTGAGGATGCTTCCACAAAAGTTTCAGTTTTCCTGGCTGATTAGTTTCTGAGAAGAAGATATTTAAAGATTTACTCTATATATTTCTATGTAAAATTTTAACACCCCCCCCTAATGTGGCATCACCCTACCCCCAGGGATCATGATTTTCACAACTTTGAATTTACACTACCTGAGGATGCTTCCACACAAGTTTCAGCTTTCCTGGCTGATTAGTTTCTGAGAAGAAGATTTTTAAAGATGTACTCTATATTTTCCTATGTAAAACCTCGACCCCCTATTGTGGCCCCACCCTACCCCCAGGGGTCATGATTTTCACAACTTTGAATTTACACTACCTGAGGATGCTTCCACACAAGTTTCAGCTTTGCCAGCTGATTAGTTTCTGAGAAGAAGATTTTTAAAGATGTACTCTATATTCCTATGTAAAACCTCGACCCCCCATTGTGGCCCCACCCTACCCCCGGGGTACATGATTTTCACAACTTTGAATCTACACTACCTGAGGATGCTTCCACACAAGATTCAGCTTTGCCAGCTGATTAGTTTCTGAGAAGAAGATTTTTAAAGATTTACTCTATATATTCCTATGTAAAACTTCGACCCCTTATTGTGGCCCCACCCTACCCCTGGGGGTCATGAATTTCACAACCTTAAATCTACACTACCTGAGGATGCTTCCACACAAGTTTCAGCTTTCCTGGCTGATTAGTTTCTGAGAAGAAGATTTTTAAAGATTTACTCTATATATTCCTATGTTAACTTCGACCCCCCATTGTGGCCCCACCCTACCCCCGGGGGTCATGATTTTCACAACTTTGAATCTACACTACCTGAGGATGCTTCCACACAAGTTTCAGCTTTCCTGGCTTTCTGGTTCTTGAGTAGAAGATTTTTGAAAATTTCTCTTAATTTTTCATTAATTTCTAATTATCTCCCCTTGAAAACGGGTGTGGCCCTTAATTTTCACAACTTTGAATCCCCTTTGCCTAAGGATGATTTGTGCCAAGTTTGGTTGAAATTGGCCCAGTAGTTCTTGAAAAGATGTTAAAAATGTGAAAAGTTTACGGACAGACAGACGGACAGACGGACGACAGACAAAAGGTGATCAGAATAGCTCACTTGAGCTTTCAGCTCAGGAGAGCTAAAAACTGGTGAGTGAATGGAATCCGAACAATTTTTGCCCAAAGCATTTTGTAATTTAAGATGATAAGAATAACAATTTCCGGCGTTTTCCAAGACCTCTCCTCTGATGTTAAGTGGAAAGTGAGCTTCTAATGGATTGTCTTGTATACAAATTCTTGTTTCTGTCAATCTTCTAAATGCAGAGCTAAGAAGATTCTCCTGATCTGACTCTTCTGAAAAAAATAAAAGAAGAAAAGGATTTATTTATTTTTTCTCTGAAATTCAATTTCAAAAGACGATTTTAGTGGTAATCTTGCTTAGTTGGGTCATTTAACAGAAATGTTTCATTAAATACAGTTTATCTCCCCTTTTAATATCGATTGAAAGTACAGCTTGAAGATAAAAAAGTTAATTGTGAGAATAATATAATGTTTTATCATTGAAAAGTATGTAAAAGTTGTATTCCAAAAGGTTAAAATTATCAATCGAAAATACATCATGATAGATTCGGACTCACTCCCCTTGGAATATTCAAATTTCTTTAATTTACATAGTAAAATTACCAAAAATATGTCTGGGACTCACTTGACAAACTACAATGTCTCTCAGAAAATAAATATGATTCAAAGCATGACATGTTATGTGCATACATGTACATAAGTACTGCATACTCTGCATATAAAGTACGTGTGTAATTATTGGAAACAAAAATTAAAGAATTAAAAAAAATAGACACAAGTCTTCTATGATTAGGAGTTTGATGGAAGAAAAACTAAACAAATGAAATATCATGTTCTTTTTTAAGAAGGACATGTAGTATCATTTCATCACCTCTAAAAAAAAAGATTGTTTTTTTAAATCAAAACCAAGGTCAATTCACAAAATTGCATACAGCCTTTTTGTGTGTGACAAATTTGACTATACAGTCTATATTTACATTATGTGCTATATATTTTATACATGCTCACATGCGCAATACACTTTCTATGAACATGAATGAAGCGCCGTTTGCTCGCTTCTCAACTAACCTCTTAACAAAAAATTAAAGTCAGCTATTTAAATTGTGGTCACGTGACACTGAGCTGGCAGGACGCGTCTTACTTAGCTCCGTAGTCTTTTGATGATTTTACCGATTTTTCGGTTTTCTTGGACATTTCTTTTCTTTCTACATGGAATGGATGTGTTCATGACTGTGTATATATGTGTTTTCTTTATTCTGGTGTTTGGATTTATTATCTTTGGAATTACCTTTGTGTATTATAGTTTGAACTGTAAATACCTGGTGAGTAATTATCACTAACAGCAAGCGTCGATTTAAATCTCCGTCATGGCTGGTCAAACCGATTACACGGACGACCGAACAATCAAACCGTTATACTTGAAAGACTCAGACATTCAGTGTAAAGATAACGGTAGAGTTACAGATTTTGACTTAATGGAGAGTGTGACAAAAATCATAGGAAACTCGCTGCATTGTTTACAGCAAGATCGCAACCTTTGGCGCTTCTATCTCAAGGATAGAAGCAGCAGAGAAAAATTACTTTCCAATGCTCTGGAATTAAATAATGTTTCGATATCATTTTTTGATACAAATCCATACTCGTCTGGGAACCACAATCCAAACGAAACAACGCTCAAGATCCGCATATGTGGATTGCCGCTTTCGGTGGATGATTCCGCTGTATCTGAGCTGCTAGACAAGCTTGGGTGTGTTGCTAAGAGCAAAATACTTTATGAAAAAATACGGCATCCAGTCAGCAACAAGATGACAAGTGTTCTGAACGGGAACCGTTTTATTTACATAGAACCGCTACCTATCGGTAAATCTTTGCCTAGGGTCAACTATTGTGGAGGTCTCAGGTGCTTAATCTTTCACTACGGGCAACCTAAGGTTGTAAAGCACCTGCTTTGCACAAATTGCTGGGCTACCGACCATACAAGAAAAAACTGTAAAAGTGAATCAAAATGTAAAGTTTGCAAAAAATCAGGTCATACCCCGGGAGATCGCAAGTGCGATTCTTACGAGGTTCAACAAAATATCATCGCCTTTAACGGTGAAGATAACATCCTTTCAAATTTTTTTCAATGTGAGATGACCCTATATGGCGTTACTCATAAGTCAGCGGAACATGCGTTCCAATACGCTAAAGCGATGAGATGTGGTGACCAAAATGCGGCTGCTCAAATACAGAGCGCCACAGATGCGCTGTCAGCTAAGCGGATCGGCGACAAAGTGAAAACCAATGAGCAGTGGAACAACACGTGCGAAAAAGTGATGACGGAGGTTGTTGAAAATAAATGTGTGCAGGTCGAAAGATTTCGTGAGAAATTGCGCTCTTCTAACAAACATGCTATTTTCGTTGAATCAACATACAATGATACATGGGGTTCCGGGCTTGACAGGGTTGGTACTGAAAACACCAAACAAGCTGCGTGGCCGGGGAAAAATTTGCTAGGCAAAATCATTGCTAAAGTTGCAAAAAAATCCAGAAAGAGAAAAAAAAGTGAGCAGTGGAGCCGACCGAAACAAACTCAGCAACCGAAGGAGAGCTCTAAACAACGTGACATAGTGAAAATGCTGAAAGACATGCGTGCACAGTCAGACTCCGATTCCTTCTCCGGATGGGACTCTTCTGATTCCGAATCCGAATCTGACGCGCAAAGCCTACATGGATAAACCCGACCGAACATGGACATGATTGTGATAGGACATCGAACGACAAATGGACGGTATATTATTTCAATAATATTGTTTACCTTTTAAATGAAAAATCTGCAATTATTATCAGTAAATGTAAGGGGGTTGAATACTGATGAAAAAAGAAAAAAATGTTATGCATGGCTAAATGAGTTAAAAACAGATATCATTTTTTTGCAAGAAACACATTTTATTGAAAAAAATGAAAAAAAGTATAATTTTGGATGGAGGGGTAAATTATACCACGCTTTTAGTAATTCTACTTATAGTAGAGGAGTGTCTATTCTTTTTAAAGAAAATATTGATGTGCAAGTTTACAATGTAAATAGGTCCAATGACGGTAGAAAATTACTGCTGAATTTGGAGATAAATGATTATAAATTCACTGTGGTTAATATTTATGCGCCAAACGATAATCAAAACAGAATTGATTTTTTTAAAAAGCTTCTAAGTTTTATAAATAAACATAAGGATAGTGATAATGTATTATTATGTGGGGATTTTAATTGTCGTTTAGATAATGAACAAGACAAAAGCTCACGTTTTTTAAATAACTTAATTAAACAATTAAATATTTTTGATGTTTGGAAAAAAATGTATCCAGATATTAAAGGTTTTACTTGGTGTAATGCCAGGGATGTTCCTACAAGCAGAATAGATTATGTATTCATTAGTAATAATTTTGTTCCAAGAATTGAAAACATTATATTAAGAAAAATCCCAGGAACGCATTCGGGTAAAAGAATGAGTGACCATAGATTTTTGAAATTTACGCTCAAGATTTTAAACAATAACAGAGGTCCAGGGTATTGGAAATTAAATGTATCATATTGCGAAAATGAAGAATACAAAAGTAACATTAGAAATATTGTTCGAACCTTAGATAACTCGCTAGGTGCAATCGACAGATGGGAGCTCTTAAAACGAAAAGTTAAAGATTTTTCCATATATTTTGCAAAAAACAAATGTAAGTCTATTCGTGATAATATAAAATTGATTGAAAGAAAAATTGACGCACTAGAAACGGGTCCAACTGAAAAATTTAACTACGCGGAACTGAAATCACTCGAAGCTAGATTAAATTTACTTTATGATGAAAAAATAAAAGGAACACAGATAAGATCAAAAGCGAGATGGATTGAAAATGGTGAAAAAAATTCCAAGTATTTTCTAAATTTAGAAAAACATCATCAAACTTTGAATGTTATTAGAGAACTAAAGTCACACACCGGTGAAACGGTAAACAAAACAAACTCTATAATAGGAGAAATGGTAAATTTCTATACAAGTCTATATTCTTCTAAAAACATTCCTAATGAAAATATTATTGAATATTTATCAAATATAGATGTTCTAGAAATAAACGCTGATGATAGAAAGATGTTAAATAAATTCCCTTCATACGAAGAATGTAAAGACGCAGTATTTCAAATGAAAAAAGATAAATCTCCTGGCTTTGATGGTATATCTAGCGAATTTTATCAAATGTTTTGGTCGGATATTGGGCCATTATTCTATGCAGCTTTACAGGAAATATATGATCAGGAGGAATTAACAAGTACCCAAAAATTATCCATAGTATCTCTTTTGTTTAAGAAGGGTGAAAGAAACCTATTAAAAAATTACAGGCCGATCAGTCTCACCAACACTGACTATAAAATTATTGCATTTGTATTTGCTAAAAGATTGCAAAATGTTTTATCAAAAATAATTAATGAAAACCAAACGGCTTATGTGAAAGGGAGATATATTGGGGAAAACGCTAGGCTTATTCTAGATATTTTTGAGTATTGTAATGCAGAAAATGAAGATGGTATACTACTGTTCTTAGATTTTGAAAAAGCTTTTGATTCTGTCGAATGGAATTTTCTATTTAAAGTATTAGAAAAATACAACGTTGGTAATAATTTTATGAAATGGGTGGAAATCTTATATAGGAATCCAACATTTAAAATGAAAAATAATGGTTGGCTATCTAAAACATGTAATATGTCACGTGGCATTAGACAGGGTTGTCCTATATCGGCACTCTTATATCTCTTTGTAGCTGAAATTTTAGCAATGAAAATTAAAATTGATCCAAACATAAAAGGTATTAACATAAACTCAAATGAAATTAAAAGTGTTCAGCACGCAGACGATTTGACAATAACTGTAAGAGATGATATTTCTTTTATAAACACTATGAAAATAGTACACGAATTCTGTGATCACGCAGGATCCAAAATAAATGTTAATAAAACGGAATTTTTATTGCTAGGTGGACTAAAAAACACACTTACAGAAATTAATGGAATAAAAGTAGCTGATAATACTGTAAAGTGTCTTGGTATATATATAGGGCATGACAAAGAGGAATGTTACAACAAAAACTGGATGAAAATATATAATGATATGGAAAAACTGTTTGAATCATGGAAACGCAGAAAATTAACATTATTTGGAAAGTCTTGTATAATTAACACACTAGCTATATCAAAACTTATATACGTAGCGTCTATTTTATGCCTCCCAGGGAAGGAATTCTTAAAGAAAATTCAACGTCTCATATTTAATTTCGTATGGAATAAATCAGAAAGAATAAAACGCAATACTCTTATCGGCGATGTAAGAAATGGTGGTCTGGGTATCATTGATGTAGAAAGTAAACTCAAAGCTTTAAAAGCGGCCTGGTTACCAAGAATATTGAAATCAAAAGGAGTTCTGTACAATATACTGAACGGTTTTTGTAACAAATATAATATAGATGTGATGTATGTTTTGCAATTTTCGAGTAACGTAGACAATCTAAAATTTCCACTGTTCTATAAAGAAATACTTTGTTCTCTAAATGAATGTAAAATTTCCCGATTAGATGTAATGTCAAATGTCGATATAGTACGACAGCCGATATGGAATAATTGTAATATGCGATACAAAGGAAATGTATTATTTTTTGAAAATTGGGTTAAAAGTGGCATCCTATTTGTGAAAGATATACTGGATAATAATGGAAAAATTCGAACTTTAGAAAGTTTAACCAATGTTTTGAAAGATAGATCTAATTGGTTATGTGAATATAAGACTATTATTTCTGTGTTAAAATCAGTGGTGAGAAAATATGATTTTGCAAATACAAAATTTGTGGATAAGAAAATTGGCTATGATAACTTGTATGGAAAAAAATGTAATTTTTTTTACAAAAATTTTATAAAGAAGAAGTTTACAAAACCTTGCTACCAGACAAAACTATCGAAGGAGTTTGAAATTCACGATACTCAACAATGGGAAAAAATATATGTCTGTAAAATTGTAGAAGTTGAAGATAAACAATTATCTGACTTCAATTACCGACTGCTTAATAATATATTGTGTAATAATGCATATTTATGTAAATGGAAGGTAGATGTGAAACCAGAGTGCAGGATGTGTAACAAGATGGAAACAAGTTATCATTTGATTTATGAATGTAAAAATGTGCTATTGATATGGAGGTTATTAAGTGATTTTCTTTCTTTTGATGTTAAATGGAAACATATTATTATAGGTTTTTACTTAGAAAACAATAGAAAAACTGCAACATTAAATTTTTTAATATCCTTAATAGCATTGAGAATATATAAGTATAAAATGTATTGTAGATTAGAAAAAATAAATGAAAACGAAGAAGGTCTTAAGACGCATATCAAATTATCTCTGTTAAATTACGCATCTGTTTTACGTTTGAAGTACAAATCTAGAGCAAGTTATATCACTGATTTTGCTCGTATGTTGTAAAATACTACTATATGTAAACTTATGTTATATAAAATTATACATTTATAGATAAAATATCTACTGAGAGGAAACCAGTCCTCCAGTAGCGCTGTCTATAGGGTATGTGAATGAACTGTAACGAAGAAGTGGTGATCCCTATAGACAGCATATATCTACATTTACTGTTAGAATTCTTCAAATTTATTTAGTAGTACTCGGTGATAAACCCTATTATTATTTTTATTATTATTATTACCACTATTTTCTTTTTTTTTTAAAGCAATATACATGTACCGTAAAATGTAACTTAAAAAAGAAAATGTCTATCATTTCATAAAGATGTAAGCATACGACCTAATTTAGATATTTTATATTATTACCAGCACATGTTCTGTGGCTACTTTTGTCAATGCTAATACTATCATTATTATCGCATCTATTATATTTTGATTGATAAAATGTTGTTTATATGTTGTATTTAATGACAAGAAAAAATAAAATCTACAAAAAAAAAAAAAAAAAAAAAAAAAAAAAAAAAAAGTCAGCTATTATTTGTTACTTATTAACTATCACAGTACTGCACAGCAGAAAAGATTAAATCAATCAGTTTTAGGAACTTCAATTTATTCACGAGCAATACTGTGATGTTTCAATAAAGATCGTTGGAAATTTATGATCGAATTCGCTTCTGTTAGCTAACGAGAGAAAAACGAGAGCATCTTCGGCGTTCCGACTGTTATCGGAAACAATTATTATTATTATATCGTTTGGATTTCAGTCAGTTTATATACCTGACACGAGTAAATACATTTGATGACATATCTATATACAGGTTTAACAATTTAAAGAGATAATTTAGACTTTTAGCGTTTGTCTGTTTTAATATGTTCTAATCATAGGATGGTGTGCAAAATGCATTGTTTAATGGAATAGGAGAAGGGCTTAAATGTTGTATTAAAGTTTAACATGCTTTTTATTTCATATTGTGTTTCATAATCATCATTTTCTCACAATTCGTTGAAATTAAGCTAGTTTAGATGATAGTTTGTTAACCAACTTTATATAGTATAACGTGAGAGTCAACGTCTCCAATTAACATATTCATCATATAACTGATATATACATCAACAATGCTAAATATCAGCATCAAATGTAACCTTATATTGTACATAATCTTCTGCTCGTTAAACTCATAACCATATTTTTTTCCGTCGCAATTATGAGATAAATACAAGATTCATAATCTTATATATTACATTTATGAACGATGAGATAGGTCAGATCAATATATATTTCAACAGTTGGCTAATTTTAGTCGATTATTTGTGCGAATAATCCCTTTAAAAACCAAGCTACCCAAGGCATATCTTGATATGGATAAATAGCGATAAGATTATCCCAAAATACAGTCCCACCTTTTCAAGCAACGGTTTGTATATACCGTATACAAGTATTGGATTTCCATTTATATTAGAAACTGAAAACGTATAATCAACTTTTTTACAAATAAAATTGAAAAATACAATATAAAGCTGTTACTATCAGTTCAAACTCTTCATATATTTTTTATTTGGACATGGATAAAGATAGCACAGTACATCATAAATAATGCGAGGGTTTTTAATCTAACGATTTACATTTGAATGCCACAAAATTTTCTCCTCGCCATAAAAATAGATTTAAAATGGTAAATAGAGCTTTCTTAAGAGCAAGAAACTGGTTGTTAATGTGTGCTTTTCAGTACTTTAAGTACTTGTTTTATTTTAATTCATCAGCATATAAAAATATTTTGTTACAATATCTAATAATAGAAATGCATGATTATATTCAATCAATGTTCCTTGATTGACGAAGGAGTTCCAAAAGAAGATATTTATTAATATTAATGCTTTTTTCACCGAAAAAAAAACAGAGTACATGTATATGTTCACACGGAGAACAATTGACTTTAAGGTATTGAACGACATTTTAAAACCAATTAAACACAATTATTGCATCAAACTAATGAGCTAGAAAAGTCATTTTGGCTGAGGTTAAAGAGATTTGCTTTTATTTGAAAGGCAATTACCTCCATACCGCAAAATGTCAGCACTAAGAATTCTTTCCTTTATAAGTGAAAAAAAAATCGATTATAATCTTTATCACTTTTTTATATTTTCAGGTTTTACTACAAAGAAAATGCTATTCTAAAAAAAAATACCAACGCAATCTTTGGCGAAGTCAACAAGGTCTTTCAGCAAATTAACAACCAAAGAGCCTCTCAACATAGAGTAGGATAAATTTGTTTGTTAAAGTGTTAATTTTAACGGCAAAACAAACATGTTTAATTTTTTGTTACTGTATATTCCCTATTTTACGCGAGTTCTTAATTTTGCAATTCTATCGTTTTTCATCGATTCGCGAGAATATAAAAACGCAAAGACTTATTTCTCATGATCGTATTTCCGAACAGTTTATATCTGTCCGAAAAATTAAAGCGAGATTTAAAAATCCGCGAGATGTGCCTCTCTCGATTTTACGCAGATATTAATTCCTCGCGTTTAAATAGGAATTTACAGTATTTTTGCAATTAACGATAAATTGTTGATATTAATGAAAATTATAAGCATTGAATGGAATTTTAGACAGAGAAGAGTAGTAGTAGTGACATGCTAATCAGGTGCATGCTGAGTGCACTGCAAATTAACTATTATATATTGTAATTGATATATGACATGTTTATTTACCGGTATTTGTTAAATACATGTACATATTTATACATGTATATCTGTTGCGTTGTTGATTTTAAAATGAAATGAAATGATTTGTGAAAGAGTTGAAATTTTTAATACATTTATAAAAATAACTGATCTACTTTCTTGCAAAGAAATGATGCAATGATACATTTTGTTAAAGTATAAGATATTTATAGTGAATTGATTTATATTGGATGTTATTAGTTTGTTGTTGTATAGACAACAGTAATAAAAAAAATGCCTTATATTTAACATTTATTCGAAATAATGAATAATGTTTGTGCCATAAACAAACAACTTGGTTCAATGAATTAGTTCTTAGCTGATTGACCTACTAAACATGTAGTAAACGACACACATAATACCCGCCCCCGCATCTGCCCCCCCCCCTCCCAAATTCACAGTCCCCAGATATAACATATTGAGAGATGCATACACATTATTACATGTACTAGATTGAACATGTATTCTATTATAAATGGTATATGTCTTGATTCCTGCAATTTTTATGTCTAATATTGATTAAGTTTATGCAATAGAAGATAGAAATATGCAATAGAAGGAACAACTGCTATAACATGTAGTGTTAAGTTGTTAAAATAAATTTCACTGTCCTTGAATTCTTTTATTTTCCTAAACTTTGAACTGTACGCGTACAGGATTAAACGTGTGTACTAGGTTCAAAGTCAGTCAATGCCATTTTGTTCATAGATCAAAGGTGGATTTAACTTAATCATTAAATGTAACATTTCATATTTTGTGACCTTTGAATTTATATGTCAAGGTAGTTTTAAATTGTTCAATTAAAGGTTGATGTTATGCATGGCAATATGTATTGTGATTAAAAAATGATGTTTTTTTGTCTTGTTCATATTGAAAATTGCTTTAAATTTATGGTTTGCACACTGTGGGTTCCTTTTTTGTATTAGTTAATTTGATGCGGTATGATTATGACAATATTTATTACACAGCTTTTTTTATTTAAGCTTGTAGTCTAAGAATACTAGCATGTAAATGAAGAATCATTTTGAAGTTTGTATTTAATGTACACACAACTTTTAAGACTTTAGTCCCCATTAATCAAAAATACGTTTGATTAGCAGTCTTTATTGAGAAATGCATTTTTATAGAGTTTATTCTTTTAAGAGTTTTCCTTTTTCAAAATACAACCAAATAGTTTTTTTGTGACATGATTTTAATTAACCTACGTTTATATACGTGTATATATATCAGCTAAGATGACAATACTATATTCTTGTGAAGATGATATCCATTCAAAGAAATCTATCTGATTTGTTAAAGATGTACTTTAATTTCTGTAATATAACCAAAGGAGTTTAACATTTGGATGGTCATGTGTTAATTCATTGTCTCATGTACACTTAAATGTTACAGAAAGAGAGAGGGAGAGAGAAAGAGAGAGAGATTCCATGTATGACAATTAAAAGTGATTAGAAAGTTCATTCCTTATATAGTGATACATGTATTAAAAAAATTTTTGTAAAAGAATTTGTTTAAAGAATTGGAAATGATAGATAAATCTACGAAATTTCACGTTCCCGTAATCTGCAATATTTCCTCTGTTAACAGTTTCTAATTTTCTTGTTTTATATACATGTACTTATAAATGACATTTCTTCTATAAAATGAAATGTTTTTAAAACGTTATGATCCACTTGCTATTTTACTAGCTGCTCTTGAACATTAACTTCTTAGAAATTAAGCTTTGTAAACAGCAAATGTAGCCAAACTGCATTTATATATTTTATATCAGAACTATGTTATATTTGATATAGTACATACTATGTATGTAATTGTTACACAATCATTCCATGAACAAACTTTCTCTTAATTTCGCCATCCTTTTCAGTTTTGAGATGTTATGCAGTACATGCACATGCACAACTATATACAACATATTTATGAACAGTTAAGTGTACCATTGGCACTATCATAAACTCGTTAATGTCTTGTTAGTGTAATTATTTTTATGTGTAAAACTTATTTCCAATGTTGATAAATATAAAATTAAACAGATAAAAAGGGTGTTTTTCTTTTGTGCATGTAAACTGTTAATAATCAGATATATATATTTTTTTATCAAATTTTCATCAAATCACATTTTACATTCTTTCTGAGAAAATTTTTTCCGTATCGTGTATTCTAACAATCCTAGTGTAATGTTTCCCCTCCTCAACTCCTCCCAGTGGGGCCTTAAAATAGTATCTAAAAAAATCACTGAAGTGATAATATAAGAGAACTTAACTATTTCTCCTTTACTTTTTATTACGTTTTTTGTAACGACAAGAAGCGAGTAAGTTAAAATTAACAAAATGACGTCACCCTTGTGAACAAAAGTACCTCCGCCCCTGGATCATTACTCTATTCGAACTCCCAGACCTCAAAGAGTAATTGTTCATATTCATGATAATGATTTATTTATGTTTGCTTTTGCAGTTATTCTACAATTACCAGCTGAATGTCCCTAATATTTTTTCAACATATTTTGAGGGTTTCAAGGGGCATGGTCACGATTTTGGTCAAATTCTATTTTTCTGTTTTGATTATTTACAATGCTTTAAAAATGCATTTCTAATGATCAAATAAAATTTGAGAGTCGTTCGTAGAGTTACAAGCAAGATACAGGGCTAACAATTCTTTGCTCGTGCCCTGTATTTGTTTACATAGGTTCAATTTACCAGTAGAAAATCTTTTTTCAGCTTATTTGACTATCTTTTTTTTTTATCAATTTTAGGCATAGATAAACAATTCCTATCGTTTAACACATTCGTTTTAAATTTAAACCTGAAGTTCTTACTTCAACGTTCAAAATGTAGACAAACGCTTTGTTTACATAGCGAAGAATTTCAAGCTCTGAATTTCGTATGGGCAAATTTCAAATGGTAGTAGGAAAACAAAAGATGAATAGACCGTTTAAAAAAAAACGAGGTTAAAGGGAGGAGAAAAACTCTAGGGTAGGTTGCATTCTCCTTTCACTTTAATATTGAATTAATGAAACGGTATATCATTATAAAATAAAAATGGACAAGAGAGAAATGCATGTTATTCATACATATATGCATGTAGATGTATCTTAGTGAACAAGGAATATACAATCAGTTTACATTCTTGCACTTTCTGAAGGCCTTGTAACCACTAACTACTCAAATAAGTCACGAAATTCCCACACGAATTCATGTGCGATGTAGACGGTGGTCTTGGAACACTTCATAATTATCTCATCAGAAAAAAATGGATCCGCGCCGCGCATAGCATCCTTTAACCAAATCTACTGGTTCAAAATTATTCTACACTCTAACATTTAATTCTAGTTAAAAGTATCATGAGGTTTTTTTATTTGTACTTAAATATGTGCACGAATAAAAAATATATTCTTCTTAGATATAATTACATGTATCAATATTTACAATTTACCGGACCTTATTTAATGGATACTTACTTATCCCCCTCCCCCTTCGAAATTTCTGTTAAATTTCTGTATTTGGAACAAAACTTTAATTTATTTTGTAAGCATTACATTTATTATCATTTGTTACTTGCATGATCTACACACTGTTTACAGATAACATTTTGCTTTAGTTTTACGGATTTCTTTTATCTTACAATGTATACTAGATTAAGTATATAATGCCCATATATATATATATATATATATATATATATATATATATATATATATATATATATATATATATATATATATATATATATATATATATATATATATATATATATAAAACTCCTTATCTTCTATGCGACTAGATTGTTTTGTTTATTCAAGGTACGTGTGTGTAGCCAGGAGATTAAAACCCTTATCTCTACAACAAGGAAGTTAGATATACACAAGTCTCGTATTCTCTCAGGTGTCATTGACGCCATACCGAATGAAATACTTTTAAGGTCACATGGTGGTAAGTAAGAATAATTGTATCTATAACTGATGATGAAAATATTTCCTGAGCGTGATATTGATTTAGTTCAATATCATTGATTTGGATTAAGTCCAGATTATTTGGTCGCTCAATGTTGGGTAATTCTATATGGAAGTTTTTATTACTATTTATAAACCGAAAGTAATGGCCATTTTGACAAAATTACTTGCGTTTTAAAATTATCTATCATCGGCCCATAGATTCACTAATGTTTTTGTTTTTAATTTGTTCGTGTTCTTGTATAATTGTATATTGTAAACCAGTGGTGGATTCAGAGGGCGGTGGGGGGGGGGCGCACCTGGCGTGCGCCCTCTCTAAAATTGTTAAAAAACAAAGTTGAATTATATTCCTTCGATGAAAGAAATCAACAACTTGCAAGTCTTAATTATGAACTTTTTGAAGACTTGTGGAAATATTTTTCTACATTAGATTAATTTCAACGGTTTAGTTTAAAATAAAAACACCCGTCTGTACCTTAAAAAAAAGTCCATTTTAATTAGCATCCCCTTGGGTTCAAATGTGATCAGTCATTCGACTTTGAGTAATTTGTTATACCAGGTACATGTAGTGTCTAAAACGACTCTTCCATGTTTATTATACAATACAAGCTGGCATGGTTTTTTTTTCAGATTCATAAATATCGGTCTATTAAACTTAATTTTTTTAAACTGATTAATTTATAGCCATTCGTAGGAAAATAGAAATGTTTCTTATATTTCTGCATGACAAAGGGTTTAAATGGGATTTGTTATGTCTTATATTTACAAATGTTTAAAAATTTACAGTCTTCTGTGCCCCCACCAGGGCTGCCCAAAACCCTTG
The DNA here is from genome assembly GCF_963853765.1 of Magallana gigas. Lineage (NCBI taxonomy): Eukaryota > Metazoa > Mollusca > Bivalvia > Ostreida > Ostreidae > Magallana > Magallana gigas. Next base: position 36,951,365 of record NC_088856.1, read on the forward strand.
CCTAAAACTGGCGCCCCCTCTCACTTCAAATCCTGGATCTGCCCCATTTGTAAACCAAATGATCTGGTTAACAAACAAATGAGAATCGGTCTGTTTCATTTTGATCATAAGTCTAAAACAGATTAGTAAGGGAAGCTACCATGCTCGGATCTGGACGGAGGGGGAGGGGGAGGGGGAGGGGGGTCGGTCCCTAGATACTTAAAGCTTATTACATTCACATTGTAAAATTATTAACCCCCCTCCCCTTGGCAAAAAAATGTCTGGATCCGCGCATGATTATGTACCTTAATGTAATACTTATCACTAGAGATGCCTAGCTAGAAATTGGAAAGTTGGTATAATAGAATTCCAAAAAGTTGATAATGATAAGGAATGGACGAAATCAAAAACCTCTATCTCATAATCTATTTTAGATGTCAAAATGCTTAAACATTTGCTTGCATATACATGTATGTATGTATGTGTGTGTGTGTGGAGGAGAAACGATTGATTTCTTGCTGATTTTTATGGCAAAATAAATGTTACAGATTTCATTAAATTACTTGCACATTTCTCATATTAGATGGCATTATCTGAATCCCAAATACCACCCGACGCCCAGCATTATTTGGTGTGTGGCACTGAAGACTGTGAGAGGAACTGCCAGATTTACTGCAATGACTGTCACCAACCCATGTGTGAACAATGCAGAGATGAACATCAGAAGAATACGAAAACCAAGAGCCATGAAGCAGTTCCTTATAAACAACGCAAACGACAACTACCTGTCGAGAAATGCAAGATCCATCCCACAAAAGAAATAGTTCTTCTCTGCGAGGAATGCCAGATTCCCATTTGTTACAAATGCACGGCCACACAAGAACATCGCGGTCATGTGTTTACCGACCTGGAAATGGTCTTTGATGAAAAGATTTCCTTATGTCAAGAAGAAATTGCCAAAATTAGAGATTATTTTGAGCCAACTTCTCAAGATTTGAAAAAAGAAATTTCCAATGATGTCACAGAGATAAAGAAGATCATGACCGCCATAAAAACATCCATGAAGGCTGAAGCTGAGACTGTGAAAAAACTGGTAGACACAGTAACATCAGATAAAATAGAACAAGTCGACAAAATAGAACAGTCATTATTAGAAATATTAAGCGGTCAAAACCAAGAAATAGATGACTATATGAACTATCTAAATGATTTAATCAAGACGTTTTATGGTTACCTATCTCCTTCAAACATAGAACAATTAACTTCTGCCCTCAAATTAAAATGCTTTATTATTCGACCCATACCAGAGACATCCAAACCAGTCCCACCCGTATTTACTGCTGGTCAATACCGCAAGGATGATGTTGCCAAACTACTGGGTAGATTTACTGTTCCTAACATTAAACTAGAAAACAGAGATATAAAACCAATGGAGACAGCCTCCACACAGTTGAAACCTACAGGGAAACAAAGAAAACAAGACATAGATAAATCGGACGTGACACAGACCCTGTTTCTGTCATCCTATGTCACCAAGGTCAGAGAATACACAGTACCAGGTGTTGGCAATACATTTCATATATCACTGGGTAAATCAGGCAGACTCTGGTTCAGTGATAGTAGTGATAACCTTGTCCAAAGAGATCTACAAGGGAATCAGCTACAGAAGATACAAACCAGTGGTGGATCTGACGGCTACCACACAGTCACACAGGACGGGGGTCTGATCTATACAGACAGAAAGAACAAAGTCATCAATAGGATAACACCGGATAATACAATCACTGAATTCATTAAAACAGGAGACTGGGTGCCACAAAGTATACACTCCTCCCACATCAACGGGGACATACTGGTGGGGATGAGGAAGAATAGAGAGGCTAAAGTCACCAGGTACAACAAGACAGGGACAGAAATACAGAACATACAGAGAGACAACAAAGGACAGGCACTGTATAGTAGACCACACTACATCACAGAAAACATCAATGGTGATGTCTGTGTATCAGACTATAACAATGATGCTGTAGTGGTGGTGGATAAATCAGGACGACACAGGTTCTCCTACACAGGTCAGGGGTCAGGGTTTAATCCCCGTGGAATATGCACTGATGTACTCGGTCACATCCTGGTGTGTGATAATAACAGTAACACAGTTCATCTCCTGGGCAAGGACGGTCAGTTCTTGGCTCTACTACTCACATCACAACAAGGGATAACGTGTCCCCGTAGTGTGTTTGTGGATGATGAGAACAATCTCTGGGTGGGACAACTTTACACCAACACAGTGACATTGTACAAGTATCTACAGTGAACATTTTATGTCCATACAGCAATTTATAGGTATTGTGTGTGTATATAGTTAGACAAAGTGACACCAACACAGTGACAGTATCTACAGTGAACATTATATCCATACATCTTTTAGGTACTGTGTATATGTTGTGAGACAATGTAACCACAACGCTGTGAAAGTGTACAATACCTGGTATCTACATTATACATTGATGTACATATACATCATTCCTGTAAACCTGTGTATGTTTATTTGCTATACATTGTATCGGTTTTATCAATAAGTATTTTCCATTGCTGACAAATTGACAATAAATATGTATTATCAATATCAAATTGTTCTGAGTTATGTTATGTTAGGATCGAAACTAGTTTGAATCTTGTCAATTAAAGCTAACAAAAAGACTTTATTTATAAACGGCGCTTTCTATCTAGGTATGGTAGACGTGTACGGAATATGAGATATTAAAGAACATGCATGTATTAAAAAGTTGTTTCATAAATAAGAAAAGAGAGAGAGAGAGAGAGAGAGAGAGAGAGAGAGAGAGAGGCGTACATGTTCTGTAGGCAATAAAACTGCATGTAGCTACGTATACCTTGTATGATTACAAGATTAAGAAATTCTTTGTTTTCTGATTGGCTGATATAAAAGATAAATAAATAAATAAAACGTTACACTCATATTCGCGTGACCTAGGAGGTCACTTCGAAAAAATACTAATATCGTTATCGCAAAAGCAACACAACAGTTATTATGGACAAATAACAGTATATCCCAATGCGTTGCGCCAACTGCTATCAAAACATGACTTGCGAGTTGAAAACCCAGACGTACATCATTTTCGTAAAATACACAAAATAATGTAACATGTATATATCACTTTATACGATACACGATAACAAAAGCTCGTCAAAATACCTGCTCCTTAAGACATACAAAATTAAAGATATTTTCCGAGATGCGTTAATGATAGGACAGTGTAGACTAGAAAACAATTACATGTACTTTGTATTCAATGGAAAATACTACATATAATAACACATTATAGAGTGTAGCATGGTGGGATAGCATCACCTGAAATGTCAAATACATGTACAAGAATGTACCAAATCACAAATCATTTTATGTCATAAATACCAATTTGCAAAGTTCTCTATCATGGAAGATTTAGAGATGACGGCTTTATAGCCTTTAACGGCACAAAAAAAGGTTCTAGAACTTTTAAATACCTGCAATACCTGTAACGAACATTTAGAATCCTCGATCCAAGAGACGTTACTCTGATCAGGAAGTAGAACCAATTATTACTGTCATAGGCAAAACAAAAAGAAGCACGAAATGGTCTTAAAAAGCAAACGACGTCAGTCAAATACTACGATTACTAAAACATCCTGAATGTAAAGTGTTTAAAAGAACCACATTCTTAAACACTGGAACAGTTTGGAAACAAACACAATTTGCAGAGAGATATTCATCAACGAACCAATAATTGGCCACAGAAAATACAAAAACATGAGTAAATGAAAATTCAATCACACTTACATTTAATCTTAAAACTTATAAATAAGGTGAACCCCTGATGATGACGGCCCTTTAAAACCAAAAAAAAAAAATCATTTCTTTACACAAAAACAACAAAAAAACCACCGAAACACTCTGCTTTCATTGTAACATTTTCGTTTGCAATAAATAAGTTGTCTAGACTGTCGCATCCAAGTAAATTTACATAAGGTTGGTTGATAGATGTCCCCTTTTGACATTCTATTTTGTTAAGCGGATATATACACCTTTAGCATTTTCTAAAATTACAAAATAAACAGAAGCCCCTCCTCACCACACGCTTAAAAATACAACAAAAACAAAACAACAAAACAAATTATTGATAAACATTAATGATGAAAAAAAAATCCAATACAAACATGCAAAAGAATTGAATCTTAAAAAAGGGACGCTATTTTTGCTACAGTGTAATCCACTTCTGCAGGTTAGCACTGACCTCTCTCGGTCATATACGTAAACACGGTAACGAAGAAGACGTGGTGATCCGAATGACTGCATACTCACTGCACAGATTAAAGAATTATGGTGCTTTTCACACAGATCAACGTGAATGGAATTGTGAAAAAATTCTTAGAGGAAGTGGCATGTGCTTTGATGATGTATGATGACTGAAATTTCTCGTGTCTTGGTGATGGTTTCATTTCCATCACACTGACTCTCAGTAAGAACATTTCCTATAATTTTTATCTCTCGTGAATCGAGAATTGTCTCCATTTTTTTTTACGGATACTGAGGACATCCTTTTAAAAAAATTCCCAAATGAATCAAAGCCAATAAAAAATATTGGGAAAATATTTCTTTCTGTTAATTTGATTTTTTCTTATTCTTCTGCTTAGTTCATAATCGTTGTTTAAAGATGAATGTTTCGAATCAACATTAATGAAAATATTTGCAATTTGGTTTCGTGTTTTCCACAGGAAAACAAAAACAGTTGTTTAGCGGAATTGACAACAAGCTAAGTATAAACTTTCTTTATTCAAAATGCTATTATCTTTCAAAATTATGTTAATTTCATAACCGTTATTTGCTAGCAACAACAAATTTTTGTTTGTGTCAATTACCAATTCATATGAGTTACAGACAGAAGTCTATTTTAAAATGGTCAATGTTATGCGCAAGTTTTAAAACCAGTTTTGTTTAACGAAAACAAAAAATGTTTGATAATATCCAGACAGGGTTGAAAGATCATTACCCTAAAGATTTCAAAATTATAGATTTAATTCCCAATGTATATATTAGACCAAACATATCTGTCCTTTTTAGCGCAGGTGTGCGGCACTTCCTGCTTGCGTTAGGTTGCATTGTTGGCGCAAGTGTGCAGTCATCCCTGCTTGCGTTCACTTTGGTAACTGTTGAGTGTGCGTTCATCCCTGCTTGCCTAACGTGGAGTCCCTATATATGTGCAGGCGCGGTGATTGGAGTCTGCACTTGCAAATATTTGCAGCAATCAGGGCTATCCGATTCTATCTCGGGTACGGGCTTGCAGGGATCACAGGCAGTGACCTTCATCAAAGATAATAGATTTAGAATGAACCTTACCAAAAGGATGGAGGGGAGATAATAAGACGGACACATACAATCAATTACAAAGTACAATGTACTGTATTCTTTTTTGTTATACGCTGTCATCTCCTTAAAATTTAAAGTAATTCATAACTTTTCCCCTATATCAGGCAGGACAAACATTGTGTTACAAAGTTGGGCACTTCCGTCTCCTTCCCAGCCCCAGTTTCAACGCGCTAATTAATAACAATGCTGAAATTACATGTATACTTGTAAAATTACAGATCATACATGTACATCTGTAAACACCGAAGGTGTATGTAATACCAATATGCTCAAGTTTAAATAGTTACCCTTCTTTCGAGAATGCAACAAAAAAAAGAAAGAAATAAAATAAACATTATGTTAGGAAAACTTTTTTGGGTTAGACTAATTTTTGGAAGCCCTAAATCATGTTTTATTGTAACAGTACAAACTCAATGTCTGGCCATGGTCCCATGGAAAGTTTCGGTCATCGAATATCACACATAGTCTGTCTATAATCTGAGGACAGCCATTATCGAATTTCAGGTCAAAAGTTCAAAGATCACGTGCATCTATTCTACAGTCAAAGAACCAAAGGCATCTAGGGAAGTAGAAGGGAGAATGAATTTCACAGACATGTCGTGTTTGATTAAGGATCTTCTCAATACTTTGCTTTATAAATCGGTTCTGCTGGTATCAAATTAATGTTCACTATGTTTACATTAACTTTGGTTGTTTTGCATCGAGTTTGTTTTCCTCCCGTGAATTACTGGGTTAAAAAAAGTCACAAAACCCAGCATTAATAATTAACGGCATTAAATGTCAGGTAAAATAAAGTGAACATATATTACGATCAGATTAAACAAAATACAAATGGCCCATTCTTGGTGATGTTTTAGACGCACCAGGGACGTAACCTATCATCGATAAACTATGTGGCATGGGGGGGGGGTCCTGCCCCTGATTTTTTGTCAACCTTTCACTTAAATCAACATTTTGACCCCCCCCCCCCCCGCGCTTATCTGGAAAAGGGAAACAAAATGTTAAGATATTACCCCATCCACTCTATCCACAAATAAAGGATAAGGATTTAGAAGATATTTTGTAATCTGTTTGCCAAGGTTTTCAGGTAGTTTTGTCACAAACCCCAATTTGTTACTTAACGATGCTACGTGTCTGGTTATGGCATGTTCTCATGTTCCTACATTCCATTCATGTTCCATCCAAGTCTGTGGCATTCTAAGTGGATAGTGGAGAAAAGAAAACGCTTCTATGTCACGCAATAAAAGCTAAAAATATTGGTTTTTTCCCTCGATAAAAACTTAGCCTACAATAAAAGAGATATCTCTTATGGGGATAATTTAATTCCATCTTTTTAAAAACAATTCAAGAGTATTTCATTTTTACTACCTTGTTAAGGAATCTTTTACATTCCTGTGGGAGTGATCTTTCTTCTCCAGGGGATATTGAACCTAGTTTTAACCACAGGAGCTCAGCACAATCATTTACATTTACTTTTGCTTTAATAGATTTTGCTAGTATTTTCAACTTAAAGTTTCGATATTCATTTGACTTGATTTAGCCCCCCCCCCCCCCAACAGTCTGTAAAATACATACAATTTGTAGTGTAGTGTTTGGGGGGTGTTTTTTGGTAGAAAGAGACATAGAATTCTTCCTGTAAGAAGTGCTTTTTATTCTTATATAATGAAGCAAAATATAAACACATTAAACATTTTTTTATTGAGCAACTATAGATATATAAACAAGTATGCAGGTTTATCCGTCGATATAATCTTTGAACATCATAGAAGATTGGATAGAAAGAAATGGTTGATATGTTTCAAATTTTCAATACAATATTATTCCGATATAAAAGTTCATTTTCCAACCCACTCCCCCTGTCTTTTCTTTGACCAGATATTTCGTTTCCCCATTAGGAAATCGCTGTAACGTTTTCCCATAAGGAAATCGCTATAGCGTTTTCTGGGATAAAATCTTTTTCCAAGAAATTCCGAATAACGTTTTTGGACGTGATTTCTTTTTCCTAGAAATTCTGAATATCTTTTATCATTTAGTCGCTTTCCGAGAAACTCCGAAAAACGTTTAATTTGACCTAGACGCTTGCCGAGAAATTCCGAAAATCGTTTTGGTATTCCGCGCTTCCCGAGGAACTCCGAATACCTTTTCCCGAGAAATTCGGAGTACTTTTTAGATCTCTGATTTTCCGTAGGATTCTCAGCCATTTTTTGGTTATCACTATTATCTAATTCTTCGCTTAAATCTTTAATAACGGGGGAGTGAATAGAATCCGAACAATTTTCGTCCAAAGTATTCTGTAATTTAAGATGATCAGTATCAAAAGTTTCGGCGTTTTCCAAGTCTCCCCCTTTGATGTTGAGTGGAGAGTCAGCTAATAATGGATCGTCTGGTGTACCAATTCTGGTTTCTGTCAATCCTCTTATTGCAGAGCTAAGAAGATTCTCCTGATCGGAATCATCTAAAAAAAGGAGAACAAGAAGATGATTTATTTAATTTTCTCTCGAATCCAATATCAAAAGACAATATTAGTAGTCATGTTTCCTGGTTGTGTCCTTTAACAGAAATGTTTCATATAATACACTTATACCCCCCCCCCCCCTTCCTCCCCCTTTGTATTTGTCGATTAAAAGTACAGCTTGCAGATCAAAAAGTAGATTGTGAGAATAAAATGTCTTATTATTGATACGTGGTATCCCAAAATATTTAATTTATCGATCGAAAATAAATTGTAAGAGATGGCAGAATCCTTACAAAAATTCAGATTGTGTTATTTGAGTAGTCAGACATGAAACAAATGCATTGCTCACCCCCCCCCCCCCCCCCCCACCCCTCCGCACCCTAACCCCCAATTTCAAGCATGGACATCTACAACTATCGGTTAAAGTTTAGAAATATTGTGATATTGATCATGTAATGTGACGAATTCCGCAGAGGCAGAATCAATGTATGATGAAACATTGTTCAAAGAAACTTAAAGATACCATTCCAATAAATACATGTACATGTAATAATATACAAGTTTATATCATATATTTAAATTATAAGTTTGATATCGCTCAATATCACGTTACCACAACATAACCACAAGATAGCCGATCGCCACTGCATTCAGTTAGCATGCAACATTTAATGTCTAAAAAATACATATTCCATACTTAAGTTTTAAATATCGCCATGCACAAGATTTCATGTCCACTAAAAACCTGTGCATACATGCGTATTGCATACACTGTATATACAATATGTGTAATTATTTGAAAAAAAATGAAATAAAAAAAAAATTAGAAACAATTCTTATGTTTTATGATGAAATAAAGGAATTTGATGGAAGGAAAAATAAACTTATGAAACATCGTGTTCATTCAATTACGAACTACAAGAAGTATCATCCCATCTCTACTCAACGAAATGAACGCTGGTGTTTTATTGACCAAAACCAGGGTCACTTCATGAAGTTACTGCATACAACCTTTGTGTGTTACACATAATACACTACGTACTATACACATGTATTTCATGCATGCTTACATGCGCAATACTCTTCCTATGAACATGCAATAAGCGCCGCTCGCTCGCTTCTTAACAAACAGTTACTTCTTATTAACATGTAATTGAGCTATTTTTTTTATTTATAAACTATCCCAGTATTGCATAAGACAGCTGATTATATCTATCAACTTTGGAAATTAAATTAAATTCAATATAAAAAGTCACTATCATAGTATTGTACTTTGCCGAGGAATTTAATTAGTAAAATGTTGTAACATGATCTTTTTATAAACCTTATATATACTAAAGTCTGAAAGTTTTTACAGCTTGACATACTAGAAATAGATTTTGATTTCAAGCTTTGGGGAAACCCCCACAGTTTAATTCACGTGCAATACTGTGACGTAACGATAAAAACGTCTGTTTTCTCAAATATTATTACATGCATTTCAGTCTATGTTTATATTTTATATACCTAATACAAATAGATCGACCTCGGGCTTAGCCCCGGGTTGATTGATTCTCACTAGGTCTATAAAACGTGTTTATTTCATCAAATTTGATACATTTTATGAAATATTTTATGGCGGTTTTAACAAACTGTGCTTATTTTCCTTTTGTGTATTAAAAAAAACAGGACGTGGGAACTAGGTGTTAACGCATGCGCAGGGAACAATTAGTAGCTATTGGAATTTTTTCTAGTGGTGTCCTCACAAACGCTAAATCCATCTTGAAATATTTTTTTTCTTTATGAAAGGTAAAAAATGTTGATAACTTAAAAATAAAGCATCTCAGACAATTCATTCTCTTTAAAGAATTAATCTAGAGTTTTTGCGTTTGTCTGTTTTTAAGATGTCCTTTAAAGTCATGCGATGGAACTAGGTTTGCAAAGTACAAAGTCTTATGGAATAGGAGAAGGGTTACCAAAAGGTTTGCTTTGACGAAGGAATTCATTGCAATGAAAAACGAGGTTGACTCACAGACAGGTTTGGACTTACGATATGGACCCTTGCTGGTATTGTACTTGTGCTCTATGCGCCTGAGTGGGTTGCTCGCTCCGCCTACCTACATACATGGGTGGCTCGAAACGCTTTTGGAGTAATTGACTATGCGCTTGCTTGGCGCTCGCCAAGTCTGCTATTAAACTATTTCTTTTTCCTATAAACACTGGAGTTTCAAAACGCTTAAACTTTTGACTGGACGAATTTGATAAGCTGTCCTCATCATCTGGGATGTCTAAAACCCCACTCCCCGTGTCAGCTGCAGAATAAAAGTTATCGCCATTGAGCAAAGAATCTGCAATACTATCGCGCATGCGCAACTCGTCTGGCACTGACCTGCGTAGTGCTATATAGCTATAATAAATAGGTTTGTCGTCTGTATCCGCCCGCCGCCGCCCAACAAAGAGAGGCGTTCCTCGTTTCCCCACAAGTTTTGGGTTGTTCATATTGCCTCCTCTCCCCACCACAAGGTGCATGCGACGTTTTCCTACAAAAAAGGGAGCCCTGCGCTTGCCGACGAACATTGGTAGATTTCCTCTCTTGTTCATGTCGAACTCTGAAATGTCTTCGGGAACCAAAATGGTGGACCTCTTTAATTCTTCACGGGGTGAAAACCGTTTAAAGCCAAGGATCGGAGCTGTTCTTTTTCCAAGCGGGTTGCTATCGCGCTTGCCGACAAATAACTGTCTATTCATGCGAGCCTCACGCTCAAATGCGTCGTCTGCGTCACTAGGATAAATGTCAAAAGGCTCTTGGCTCAGGAGTTCGTCCCGAATGGCTGCCTCCAAGCTTAGCAATGCGTCGTCGTTTTCGTCATCGCGTTTGCCGATGAATTTCGGAACAAATGGCGACCGCTTGACCCTGTCGTCTGCTTTCCCCGCTGCTTTTGTCTGCTCCTCTAAGTTGCAAAAATAGAATAAGAATATTTAAATTCCAGCAAGAATTGAGATCGTTTACATACAGTAACCAAAATGACGCAAGATTCATTTGCATATTTCATCATAAAAGTTTATGAAGATCATAAAAATTAAACACTTTTTTTTTTTTTAAAAATGCGTTTAAAAAGGTTTTGTAGAATGCAAAAGGCTGACGGTAAAAATTGTTAATTAAAAATCGATCTCATGTTTTTGGTTTTTTTTTAAAATAATATACATGCAATTGTAAATTTATCAGAACGCTATAGCAACAACTTCGCCCCACAATTGCAAACGTAAAACTAGTGACCAATTGCAAACATAAAACTAGTGACCATACTACTGCTAAGTTCGGCTCCCTTGCCAGACAATTGCGAGCAAACCATCTCGATCGGATTTTCCCGATAGAACATTATCTCAAAATTAGCGCCCATTGTTAAAATTCTTAAATAACGCAATTATGTAAAATATTCCATGCTGTTTTTGTCACCCCAATATCTTACCTTGGTATGGAAGGTCATGCAGGTACGGCTAATGTAAATCAATCATCTATAGTATTATTGATATAAACACAGTCGTTCCTTTTTTATCGCATTTGATTTTTTTTAGCATTATTATTTTCAGACAATATCTTATTTTTCTTTTTAATCTCACATTTCTTTAAGAGCTTGGAGCTAACGTTATCCTCAGTCTTGGTTTTTTATTTATTCTTTGTGTGTAGTAAAATCCTATCAAAACCTTGGTTTTCACAACTTTACAAATTAAAGCCGCCTTTTCACCTTCTCTTATATCCTACGAACTGAACATATCTTCGCACATTTAGTCATTTCTCTCGTTACGAAACCCGGTGATTTAGTGCGACCATCCCTAATCGAGAATTCTGCTCTAAGACTTGCTAATGCAATCTCATCCTTTGTAATCAGACACAATTTCAACGATATCGTCTATATCTGAATCCACTTTATATGTATGCTTTAGTTTCTCTTTATATCATCTTAATTTCAATTGCCAACCGTTCATAATCTAGCCTCAAGAACGCACAAATTTCTTTTTGGCCTCAAAGACTCATTGACGAATAGATTTCCACTTACAAAGAGAACTAAATATAAACCCGCGTAAAAATACGAAGGGGTACCAACAGTATGTAATCTTTCTTTCGCATATATACAGAGATTGAACTAAATTTAGATAACATTATTATTAGTAAGACTTTTTTTTTGGTAGAAAATGTATCTTTATAAGATCTAATTTGAATTGCATATTATATTAATACCCACCTGCAGGTTTGGCTTTAATTGAAGAAAACGCCCATAGTAAAGTCAGTATTGTTCCAAAGGTCAGCTTCATTTCTTTTTATCTAAAATGAAAATAATTTTCAGTATAAACAATTCATTCTGAAAACTTAGATTTTAAGAGAATGTTTAAAATATTCTGTGTTTCATTCCTGATGCTCTGTAAGGATTTTTTTTTATAAAGAGTGCGAAAAGACCTCAGTGGTGACATAGCGAGTAAACGTATTCATATATATTTACATTCACTTTCTTTCCCTCTATTAAATTGCATTGGTTGATTTGAGTGATATTTACGCATAACGCAAATCTGGTGCGTACGAGTACATTCAGTATTCTTTCAGTATTTCTCAAAGAACATGAACTGACTCTTCTCGCGACTTCAAACCGGATAACGACCTGATATTATACTTACGCTGATAAATATTTCACTGATGTAAATATATTTTGACAGTTAAATGAATTCAATTGATTAATTTCTTAGTATACCAAGAATAAATTCATTAAATTACAAAAAGAAAAAGAAAATTGTGTTATTAGAATTTAAAACGCTGTGCACTATTTTTGTCAGCATATTTCGGCTCTATAATGGCCATTCCGTTAATTTCGCATTACTCGTTGAATAAGACAGAGCTTTTTAAAAATAAATCATATTTGCGGGAATGAAATCAATGTTTAAAAACGTAAATATAAGCATTGAGTTATTCAATTTGTATGCACACACCGTTGCAGTTATGAGACCACATCTTTAAAAAAAAAATAATTCAATGGCTTAAATGGCATCTGTAACTGTGACCCGTAAGTTAGTATTATTCCAGTTAGAACCATTTTAACAAGAGCTTGGATTTTGGGTAGTTGTGTCAAACAGCAATGTGACGTACACCAGTCTATTTCATTGCTGACCACTCAGCCATGGCTCTTTGAAATCAACAAGATTTGTCTGGCTTTTGAGTCAGGACTTCACAATCGGTGTATATTTCGCCTGAAACTAGCGTCATTTTTAACTTGTTTTGACGCAAGAAATAGATAGCTACCTCCTACTGAAAGTCCAAGGCCTTGTTAAAATGGTTCTATTTACAATATATGTACAATACATGCATTTTGTTGTTCTCCGTTTTGGAATAAAAATCTGAGAGATATTAGGTTTTCTTCAGAGAGATATGAATATCGTTGCTTTCTGATTTGGCCAACATTGCGGTTGTTTTTCAATAACGACAATGAAATGAAAAATGATACCTGCAAATTTGTCAATATGTTTTTAATATATATTACATCATAATTGATAAAAAAAAAACACCCGAAAACAACTTATTATAGGAGAGTTCATATGCACCAGTCGAAAAAGCTGCGCGTACGCCTGCATGGGTACACGTATGTATTTCAAAGGATACTGATGTCCCTTTATATTCATGTACGTAGATGAAGAGATTGAAAGATTAGGGGTTTTTTTATAGATGCATGTAGGATGAAAAGAGGTAATACTCGCAATGTCTTCTGTGTTTTTATTTTTATATGTATAAGAAGAGAAAGAGAAATCATTTTTTTTAATTTGAAAAATAAAGAAAGGAAAGGACATCATGTGCCAACGATGATGTTCACATATCGCATCATGATTATGAATTATTGATTTTATTATAGATGCTAGAATTGAATATTTTCCGGATAATTCAATTTGTCGACTCCGGTACGATTATTACAATTCCCTCAATTCACAAAGCCATGAGTCCATGGATTTTGAACAATGAACAAATCGTTTTTCTTTTCTCGAATGACACTTGTATGTGTTAAATCACATAATGTCAAGGGATGTCGCTAATTCATGAATCATATTTTGTTGACTTTAGTCATTTTCTTGATATCAATAGTGCGCAATCATAGGATACACGGGGAATTATAAACGTGCTGTCATTGCGATATATTTTAGATCCAAAAAAGTAATTTGGATGAGGAAATTAGGCAAGGGCCATGGAGACTATTTATTTAGAATAACAATCGTAGTGCAAGTTCGAAAATTTAATGCAATTTGTTTTAAAATATAGAAAGAAGCGAGTCGGAATAATTTTGATAAACTGTGACAGAGTCGTAGACAAATCGTGAAGGACCAATCGCAGACAGATCTTTAAAGACCAATTGAAGACATTTGATGATGTTAATGCCATAACGCAACAGAGAGAGAATAAATACATTATTAGCTGAACAAAACCTAAACAAGATACTCAGATTTCTGCTGTTTGTTTTCTGAGTTCCAAGTATGTTTAAAGAATACTAAATTATCCAAGAGAATGACAGCTACATTAGATTTCTACAATTTGAATGTTATCATAGCATAGTGCGAGTCATCGGTGGGTCACGCTTGCTTTCGTAAGACTTAAGTGTCTTTTTAACAATACGACAACAGCAGATCTAAGATCTGAAGGAAGATAGAGATTACCGATAAAAATTAACATTAATGAGAATTTTCTGTGTTCAATAAAATCATCGCATGAGTTTTAAAGGAGCTTTATTAAGTTTTTTCGAACATTTCAAACAACAGAAAAAATGTCTGGATTTTCGTTATACAGTCTGTCGCTCAATATATCGCATTTAAGTATACCTATACATTTTTTGTACAATATTCCGTGCCTGTTTCAGTAAACTTGTCATAAATTAATTTTCATGCTTGTTCTAGAGTCATTCATATATTAAATAGAATGTCTTGGACATTTTCATGAGGAACCAATGCGTACAAGTTCTCCATCGCTCAAATCCAAGTCATAAATAATCAAAGCTTATATCTCACGTATCTAGATACTACAGGTAATGATCGCAATAAACTCTAAGCAATTAACATTTCCACTTGCTGATTACAGGTTTTTATTAATTATCTATGTGTGTATTGGTAGCCGGAAGGGAAGCCTTATCATCATCGTTTCTGTAATTCCGGAATTGAAGTCTTCATAAAAATATTATTTGTTAACCACGGCAAAAACTATATAGAACGGCCAAAAAAACCGTACATAATTTTAATTATTGGTGGCAATGAGAAAATTTTTAGTCTTGACAGACGCATTTGAAAAATGGCGTAGGTTTTTTTCAACAAACAATTTTAATTAATGCGAAGACTAATGACGAAATAAAGCGACCTGGGTCCGCGCTGGGACCGTTCAGTGATATAAATGGTTGCGGGAGGCAAATTGCGGATCTCTGATTGGCGAGCATCGGCTCCCTGGGGACACGTGATCAATGCGCAGAGCCAGGACTATTAAAACGGCCATGTCCACAGGTTACCTTAAAAGATCATCGACCAATTCTCGCGAGATTTCAAGGATGAGACTTTGACGATTTGTTTCGGAAAGGTCTGCTTCGGCTTTTAAAAGGTAGTCTTAAAGGCGATTGCTCTATTGGGTATAATTTTATTTTAATGTCGATGTAAGCGTTTAGATCCATTGGGCCCTCATCTCGGCAGTTACTTAGAATAATGGTGCATTAGTTAATAAGTCTTTCTTCAATAAAGTTTGCAATGGGAATAGGCGAGGCATTTTTATTTAAAAACATTCGTCACATAATGGCTAATAACAAAACGTTCATTGTATTTGTAAGAAACCGGGAGATTTTTTTCCGTTTATCCGTTGGAATCATTCTCTTTTTAATGACCGTTTTGTAAATTCCTACGCTTGACAGTTATTCCATAGCGTTGTTTACCCGTCTACCGGAATAGGGATTTCATTCGTCTCCAGGCATTCCCTATGGACATTTCATATGTCAGACTGATTTCATAATCTAGATCCTCAAGTCGCATACATGTACCAGACGGCAGTATTCATTTAATCCTCATTTGCAACATTTTTTTTCTATCCGAAAGTACATTTCTGAACAGAGAAGGTGTGTGGGGAAAGTCACGACTGTCAGTCAGTGTGAAATTAATTTCATATATCGTTTTTTCTTCTTCCTTTTTTCTATTTTCAATATCAATATACGAAAACCCGTTTGACCATCCCAGCTTGGAAAATTATATACAAAGGAAATCGGTCTAATAAAATCTGAAAAGTTGTATAACTGAAGATTTCTTATTAAACGCGAGAAGTTAATATCCTTGTAAAATTGCGAGAAAAACATCTCGCGGATTTTAACACCTCGCTTTTATTTTTCGAAAACATGTAAACAAAACGGAACTATCTTTAAGGAAAAAAATTGGGGTTTGCGATATTATGTTTTTCGCGATTTCAATTGATGCAAAACGGTTGAATCGCGAAATTGAGTACTCGCGTAAAATAAGGAATTTTCAAAGATAAAAAATATGAAAGTTTAGGTGTGGTAGCAGTTGTAATAATTGTACCAGTCTACATATTTACATGTATACATTTAATATATAGTATATTTACCTACATGTATGTATTTGTACATACTTTTTGTCATTTGTGCCAGTTGAAATGAATTTCTCTGCTCAAACTTTTTTTTTTATCACAGAGACAAAACAAAGCCGGTTATATAAACAATGAGAAACCTGGACGAGAGCTTTAGTTTAACTGTTGTTTCTTAAAAGTCAGATTCGGTAGCAGATACCTTAAAACTTTAATTTTTTTTTAAATTTTGATTTTGGTTATAATCATTTTTTTTCTTTTGTTGCTTTTTATTGAGGCAAAAAAGAAAGAAGAAGAACGAATGGATAGATAAAGAACGAGAACCATTAATTCAAACGGTCATTAAACCTGCCAGAGTCCGTAGAGTAGCTTAAATCAGTTCTGGCGACGACGAAAATCTCCATGGTTTATTTTAAACAGAACCCTTCAAGTTCAGGTTTACAATAACGCAATACCAAATCCCTGACAATCTTTTTTGTACAAGCGTTCGCCATTATCGTTAAGTCAAAAGCAAAGAACCGGACACAGTGGCAGTCCGACAACGAAACTAATTATCCTAAAATTCTATGTCAAAACGGAAATACCGTTTCTTCTTAACCCCCTTAGACTCCCGCCGCAGAATACGAAAAACATGACAAGAACAAAAAAAACGCAGGTTTGTCTGTGAATAGACAAAGTCTGTTCTTAACGGACTTCAGCTCAAAGGTCTATAATGTTTTCTTTTATTTTTTTTCCCTTGTATTCTCTCCATTCTTGTTGTCATTAAGTGAAAATCTGCATTGAGTATGCCAGACTTCCGCTGTATCGTGACCGTCTTTGACTGTGGGTATTATCCTCTATCCAATGCCACGGAATAGAGTTAAATCCGTGGCGAGTTGTTTGTAATCCTCCATTTACAGAAGTGATATTTAGGCTAAGCAAACTATTTAATTCCCAGTGTGATATTGATTTCTTTTTCCACTATATTTGTTTGTGGCGCGAGATACCACTTTTGTGTTATTAAGAGACCACTATCCACAATTCCCCTCTTCTCATTGCCTCAAATAAGGGAATACTATGTTCATCCAAAAAATAAAATGATTTTGGTTAGTAGTAACAATTACGAAGCTAAGCCCCCCAAAATAGCAAATAGAGTGTTGTAGCTACAGTTACACACACATTTCTTGCTGACTTGACTTCAAATGCATTATCGTATCGATGTCGGAATGATAGACAGAACGAAGGGACAAACAAGATCAAAACACCATCTTGTCTTCCATTTGGAGGTATAAAAAATCGATTTCACATTTATTGGCAAATTCCAACATATCAGTAACCCGCACCTCGGGTTGTCATGGGCTTCTAAGTGTAACCAAAAATGAGAGAGAGAAAAAAACTACGTTGCGGAGGTTGAACAAGAGAGCAAATAACAAAGACATTTGTTACAGGATGGAGACGTAAAAATGGTGGCTTATAAACATTTGGTCCAAGTCTGAGAGTTTCAGCTTGTTTCACGCTAGCAACCAACAGATGGTGTGTTTGTTTTGCCCCTTTTCTGAGATTTTAACGAACATTCCAACAGAATAATGCCAAACAAGATCTTTACTTGGGGAAAAAAATTCGTGATTCTCGATCAAATTTTATAGCACTTCCAAGACGGCTTTAAAACGATGTTGTTAACTTAATTCAGTCTTTAATCCGATTTATTATAATCTTTTTTATATATAAGGGAGTGTAGTGTCTACCTGTAAATAAAAAAAACCAATTTGTTTTGCCGGTCTATTTCTTCATTTTAAAAAATCCACAAAAAGCGAAACCATGAAAGAAGCATCAAACAGTTAATATTAACCCTGATCACACCAGATCGTGCAGAACATGATATGGTGGGAATGTTTTTTTTTACTGTACATGTGAGACAAAAATATGTAGTTTGGTTGTGGCATTTTCTTTTGTAGTATAAATTTATTCCTTTTTTTCAAACAAAGAAGAGTTTAACTTCGCTGAAATCTAATTATATGTAGATATTCATATAACTGTAATTATATATTTTGTATAATTGTAATAATTTATTTGTGAAGTAGATATTATAGAAGAATACCATCTTTTTATGTAATATTTTAAGAATTGTTCTTGTAGTTAGAAAATTGAATGCCACTTTGATATGACGTATACTGAAGACCTCATTCAATACTGTACTACCAAAGTTATAAGATCTGATATGAAGAGTTTAATGAAGGACTATTTGAATATTCAAATTACTGGTGCTAAAGCATTAATTATGTATAACTATTGCATGTATACCTGAATTTGGACCATGTAATGCATTTTAGCATGCATAGAGATGTGTATTTACTTAAATAAATATCCGTGTTAACATTTTACAACTAACCAATGCACAGCTCTGTACAATAGCACATAAAATATCCTAAATCACTTCCCTCTCATTGGATCATATTTCTCTCTCAATTCAGCATTGTTTTTATGCCAAAGGATGGTAACATTTGACAAATGCTGTTTAGTTGTAAATTTGTCCCTTGCCATTTGACAATAAATACATTTCGTACCGAAAACCATCAGAAGAAATTGGAGTATTGGTCGCATTGAGTGGCCCCCAATCGGCGCAGAAATTGAAATAAAGAGACTGCCTATTGCTAGTACAGCTTCCTTCATTACGCGTTTATCCCTCCCTTGCCGCGCTTGTTGATATGAATTTCCCCGCAGATTTCACAAATTATACTAGCGTGTTTGGTCAATTGTAAAAGATGCTTCATTTGCAAAGAGACGTCTTGTTGTCACTTTGATCTCTTAATCTCTTACTTTAATGTGAATGTAGAGATGAGGGAGTGGAGGGGAGGGGGGGGGGGGGGTTATCACGCTTGTTTTGGCGTTTGAGGCATTTAAACAGGTTCAAGTACATATGCAATCGCGTTTGCTGTTTCTTAAATATTTCAAAGCGCGTTAAGCAATTGTATTATTTCTATTGACTGGTTTAGAAATAAGAAATTTGTCCTTGGTGTTATTCAGAGAGAGAGAGAGAGAGAGAGAGAGAGAGAGAGAGAGAGAGAGAGAGAGAGAGAGAGAGAAGAGAGAGTAAATATGTCTTTTTGTTGTCTGATTAAGCATTATCTTGTTGCTACAGATATAAAACGTGCGATGAACCAGTTCTATTCATTTATATAAAACTTATTACAGACTACGATTTCAAGCCTTCTTTTCTTGATTTGAACCAAAGCAGTTTCGAAAACAGTTACTCAGTAGCTATCCATTGCTATAAAATTATCGAATGACAAAAAGTTTACGCATAGATGTGAGGAAATGGCGAAAATTGGCACCATACGCCATTGTAGAAATAAGATATAAAATCGGTAATTCCATATCATTTGAAAAGAAAAGAATTAGTTTTGGTCACATTTGATTATTTGTGTGGATTTTATTCGTCTGGATATTTTTGCAACAATGTTCGGTTTACGACATTTATATCATGTTACGGTATAAGAATGTATGTTTCGACGATTATTTAAACGGTGCCTTGCATGTTGTAATAATTTTAATTAATTATCCGTCAAACTGTACGATATGCCTTCATCAAGATTACTCATAAATATATAATAATTGCAAATACGCTGATAAATATTGGAAAGGAGAGATACGTTCAGTGATTAAAATGGCGACGCCTGTAGAAATAGTCCAAGACCTGATTGGACATAGATTTTCCGATTGACACGCTTCACCTTACATACGACAAAAATTAAAACAGCCACTGAAGTCACAGAATTATGTATATACAGGTGACATGAATGATTTCAGGTGTCCACGTCTTAATGCTACATAATGCTACACGTTAATCGGATCCCATACTTTTCAACATGATACCAATAAACAAGAACAAAACTGATATTATGCACAACTAATACGATATCGCACTTAAGATATGATTCCGGCATCATTTTCTAAGTTTTAAATAAATTCCATTTTTATGAAACAGAATACCGTATATCCGGTAATTTTCGCGATGATCTAATTTTCGCTTTTTTCGCGAACTCTTTTAAATCGCAAAATATTGAATACACAGAAATTATATCGTGTACCATTTTCTGTAGGACACTTTTCAAATCGCAAAAAATATTGTGACACGCGAAACAAAACGGATGTACGGTAATCGTTTAGGTTTTGCCAATACATTGATAGGAATCATCATTTGAATCCCACACAGCGATGTTCAAAACCAATTGCTGCATTATTGGAAGGGATATATTTTTTGAAAATTGAATTTCATCTTGCAAATACCAACATGTATGTCATTGAATCAGTGTCATTTATCCTCTTTTTATTCTCATAGTATGTTTTGTTAGCCTTCGCACATGTACATGTACATTCTTAAGTCACTCAGACAAGTTAATACATGAAATATTTGCTCGCCATGCAGCACTTCATTTGGTTCTTGAAAAAATGATAACTATATTTGGAAAGTTGTGAAACGAAATACAAAATTCATTACAATATTTATTTCATTTTCGCAAAAGTTTTGCATTGTGTAAATGATTTTTTGGTGTTGTTTTTTGGGGCTTTTATTTTTGCTTGTTTTTTTTTTTTTTTTTTTTTGAAATGGGTGGGGATGGGGGTAAGGGGGTAAATAAACATGTACAACATTATTATGCCAAAGTTGGACGAAGAAAAACCGCTCGTAGTTTTTTAACTGACTCTGACCATCAAAAAATTAGAAATGCAACTGATACCTTTCATTTAGATTTTTTGGGTAATCCCGCACTTTAAAAGAAAAACTACAAAGTATCCACAATAATCAATTAAAGTTTTGAATGATATGCATAAATATTCGAAAAGAAAAAAAACATAGCAGTGCGCATGTGCAAAGCGTTTTATAAATGAATTTCCGTTTCTCAGGGGAGAAAATGCATGACTTATCAGTCCAGTTGTATCACAAGATAAAGAATGCTGATGTCAAACCGACGGTCTCAGTAACTATCAGCACCTAAGACAGATTCGTGCGTTAATCTTTCTTTGTCTAAAACGAGGCCCTCGGGATTCCTCGGAAGGAATCGATCTATAACGCAGCGACAACATCAAGTGCCGATTTTTTTTTTTTTTCAAAACGATCGACGAAAATAAATGATTTCCTAATGCATTATTAAGTTGAAGACCAGAAAAAAACATGCGTCCTAATCCTGAATTTTGATGAATTTTGGGGTTTTTTTTTAAAAATCATTCTTTGAATATTTGATTGAACATCTTTTGTTTTTCATGAATGAAATATTAATTCAAAATTGCTTTGCAGTTTTATAGAGCATTCTCCGTCATTTAATTAAAAGTAATGTTGTGCTGATTTGTATTTGAAGAAACGCTTATGTAACTCCAACCATCTTTCTTCATGTAATGCTGTAACGCCCATGGTTTCAATATAAAAACGGACATTTTAAGTTTGCAATGTATATATAAACTGGTATTGCACGCAACACTTTATTTAGTTTAATGAATGATTAACAAAACTTGACCATTTATTATCACAGATTTACCGATACCTGATCAAGCGTATTGGATATCAGTATATCGGTTGTGAATTAATATCATCGAGTCTTCACCAGTGTTTAATCAATTATTAATTTTCATAATAGAAGATAGCTTGCGTGACCGAGCGTACAGATCAGTTCGTTGATAACGTTTGCCCGTAAAGCAAGAATTTTCCGATAGTCAACACGTGTGCCTAAACATATAAATGTACCATGACTATTACGAAAATCAACACTCTGACAATTTTGCGAGTTCGTCGGATTAAGTCATAACTTTACTTTCGATTCTAGTATCTATGAAAAAAGAATATGCTTAGAGTTACACTAGCATAGTCATTTATACTATCATGAATGTTCATTGCCTGAAAGCTGACAAATTACAGATAGAGTAACTGTTACTAAGTTACCGTCGAGCTACATCTTAAGACGAGTCTTAAGTTGATCGTAGGACGTTCCTAACTTTTTTCTGAAGTCAAAAATCTTAGGAACACACTTAGGTTATATCTTAGGAAAGTTTCGTGAACATGCCTGCTCTGGTCATTCTCTGGGCACCTACCCGTGAAGCAGACGACAGCGATGCATGTATTAAATGTTTCTGAATTATTCATAGAGACCATATTGCAGTACAACGTATATCAAGATTTGATTTCATTCTCAGATTGGCTTTTAAATAAATCTTACTTCTACTGTTTATATTCGTTGTTTAACCCCCCCCCCCCCCAACCAACCGTACTGCAAAAACCAAAACAAACAAACAAATAGAAAACAAAAGAAGGACCATGAAAAAATCGTGCACCTTAATTACTCCGTCTCGTTTTTTAAGCCTCTCATATAAATATGATATGGTCATTTAACATCCAATATTTTTAGTACAATTAATTTTTTCGCTAAAATCAAAAATGAGATATTTAGAAAATATTGCATTTAAATACATTTACACGGATTTTTTTTAACGAACTATACGGCTTATCTCAAATCGTGTCGCGAAAACTGATACGTGTACTGGTATTCTGTACATATTCATATCTATAAAAAGATTTGCGGGCATGTTGAAAAATATTAATGCGTGCTGCATGATATGTCACTTTGTGTCTTTTTAATTTAACGGATGACAGTCAATACTAAAAAATCATGACAATTTTTCATGTTCCAACTTTAAATAACAAAACAATACAACGTGACACGCTTGTGTCATTACGTTATCACAAATCTGGTAATAAAGCATGCAAGTCTTTCAGTTAAAAATGGGAAGCATTATGTCTTAACTTTACGCATAGTAAAGTCAATAAAATATTAGTTTTTTGTACTAACAAAATAATGATATGTTAAGCGGAAATCCCTTTAATATTGTCTTCCGTTGCCACAATCTGCTTAACAAGATTAAACACTTATTGTAGAAAAACAAAACTCCTTATTTTATTTTTTCATTTCGATATTACAATCCCGGAAAACCATCGTGAAGATCTGATTCTTAGATTTCCTGATGGTCACCTAATTTCTTTACAGATATTTTAATGCTAACATAATTGAAAAAAAAAAACAAAACAAAAACAAAAACAAAAACAAAAAAACCCCAGAAATTAAAGGAAACAAGCCACAAATATCGCAAGGACAAACTTCGTCATGAACCACAAAATTGTAAGAACGATATTATTAAATGAAAAACAGGAAGAATAAAGTGAGAATTTTTGCATTCTAATAACTTTTCTTCTCGGGTTCTTATGCTTCGAAACTAATACAACAATTTGATATTGTATATCCTCAATCCCAACAACGCCGCAAAGTAACCAGAAGTCACCTTTGAATGAATGGAGATATTATTAACAAAAAATAATAATAATAAAATCGTTTTCAGTTGAAATTTGAGAAATCCGATTTAATTCTTGGAAAACAATAAAAAAAAAATGAAAGTAAGTGTTTCGTATATTAGATAACTTTTTGGGTGCTCAACAAGATTGAATTTGTCGTGACGCGGATTTTTTTTCTTGGGTTTAAATTTTTGAGGGGGATTGCCGCGATACACTCAGAACGTCTCATCAAACGAAATATGGAAGCTAGCTTAGGTTCATTCATTAGTATCCCTTTGTTTAATCAGTCTGTAGAAAGCTCATGAACCGAGTAACATCGGAAGCCACAAATGACTCCAATAAAATCCAATAAGAGAAAGTGAGTGTCGCATTGTAGGAAAACAGGGGCCTTTGGCGCAAGGATACATTTCCCGTGCATAAAGAAATCAAAATGTCACAGAGATTGAGAGATGGGTTTTTAGCTCATTCATTTTCTTCTTCAAAGGGAAAAAAAGAGAATTTGTTTCCATCTGTGAATTACTGATAAATGTGAAAATGTTTATACAAATTAAGTAGGTCGTTAATGAAATGTTTCGATTTTTATTATCGTCGATCAAAATTAAACACGTCAAGCCGATGAGCGCAACAGAGGAGCGTAATTAAAGAAATTGGCACTCGTTTGCCTCAGGTGCAAGCTATTTAGATGATTTAACCAGACCATACCGCTCTTGTACGACGTCCCTTCTTCACAGAGTCGGTGGTTTCAATCGGAAATTATAAAATCACTTATTGTTCCATAATTGGCAAAATGAATCGCTGTTTCAATTAGGGAACGGTTTTGTGCGTGCAACAATATCTAATTACCGAAAGGATACTGATCACCACCAGATTATCAGATTATCGAAAGAAAATACATATAAAAAGAATCCTTTTTTAAAATCAAATTCTTTACTTTTTTGACTTTTGCTGCTCAAAATTAATTTTAAATTGATAGAATTGTTTTCAACTTTGCAAAAAAAAATGTTACTTGCTTGTCGTGTATTTTTTCTACCAACCTTAAGATGCTACAAATTCCTTCGCCGATGTTTCACAAATGCCTCTGATCTTGTGTCAACAAGCCGTTTCGTCTCCTTTTTCAATTTATTTCTCTCGTATCTCTGCAATTAGAGAATTATGTATCTCTATTTATGCCCAGCGCGTAAAGACAAGAAATGTCAATAATAAAGTAGGCGGGGTTTTGGTGACGTCATCAATTTGCCGCCTTAGAAATTCTACTTGAGGGAAAAACAACCTATGACGACATGTGGTTGTTTCGCAAGGTTGTATTGGAAAGTGTGATAATTATGATCGCGGGGACTGGTATCTCCCCTCAGCTTTTAAGTAGGAGCAGAATCAGACTGAAGGCTATGTCAATATCACTTATTCTCCGGAGACAATAGATGAATTATTAATCAAATCCAATGCTATGCGCAAGGCGTGATTTTCGGCAGAAGTATCTTATTTCATCTTTAAAATATTAGAACATTAAATCTTGCCATTTTTACGAGTCCCATTCTGCAGATCTAGAACATATCTATATAGAGTTCTAGCCAAGGCCCGGTGTTAATGTGTAGAATTGTATAGACTTTAATAATCTTAAAGCGGTCTGCTGCAGACACAGTGGACAAAGGTTAATGACAATCTGCTGGTTAGTGCAGAAGTTGAAGCAATTTCATTCCAAATAGCGCAAAACATGATCTAGATCATACCTTGTATCATTATCATCATCATTAAAAGACAGTCTAGATAATTGCAAATTTGTTCCGACCGAGATTTATTCACATTAAATTGATATGGATACTTAAAATTTTCATTATTTAAAGTGACGCAGAAATCACCGAAAAAAAAGTCCATGTTTGAAATTAATTGACCAATTTTTTTTTTGCATTTCCCACTTTTTTTAAAACATGTTTTGAGGGGTTTTTCTTAATGAATTCAGAAACCTTATTTTCAGAATCAAAGGAGCATAAAGCTGATGAATAGTAAAACCAGATACATGTAATTGTTGACGGGTCAAATGCCCGAAAGCAACATACCGCTACTGTCAATCCTTCATCCGTTCATTGTCAATAGTTTAAGAAGAAATTTTATTCAGAAATATACACAGAAGTATTATATAAATGAATATGGATTGAACAGCAGACAAACAATAGCCCATAATATTTAGTTCTATCCATTAAAGATCAAGGTATATATTCAATTATATTTATAATAGCAGTAGTGTAAACATTTAAAGTTTTGCATATACATTTTACTTACTTGTACATGACTGTAGAGAATACACACTGTCTTTAAATTCAGTCTGCCTTTTTAAAACCCTAAGTATTACTGCAAATTGTTTTCATTCTTTTTTTCCCATCTACCTTCAGATACATTGCTTCGTATCTTAAATAATAGCTAAAGCTAATAGTATATGGAGTCACATGCATATCTATCCAAATTTTATGTCCAGTACAGCAGCTACAATGTATGAAAAAGGCTGGATGGTAATGGTCATTTTTAAAACTATATTAATATCCTTTGGGTTATTGAAATTCTGTGTAAAGCTATAATAAAATATTTAATTTTTTTTTTTTTGGAGAATTCTGATTTTTCCTCTTTGCAAAATGATAGTTTATGGCCAAAAATATCATTTTGTAGATTAACGCGAACAATTAATATTCGCGTAAAATAGCGAGAAGCAACTCTCGCGGATTTTAAAATATCGCTTTAATTTTTAAGACAGCTTTTAACTACACGTATATGAAATTATAAAAATTGATGTTTTTTTAATTTAATGTTTGTACTCTCGCGATTTGACACAACCAGCGGAATCGCGGAATTAAGTATTCGCGTAAATTAAAGAATTTACAGTATTTAAAATTTTAAAGCAAATCTAAATATGATGGATAATTTGTTAACCATCCACTTTTTTTACTAAAATACATCTACCTTTAATCATGAAGCTTGCAAAAGGTTTGTATAAATGTGAATATAACTATAAATTTATTCAATGCGAAAGTCAGATTGGTCTAGAATGTTCATGAACTCGTTTCGTCTATATTTCAAAATTAAATTCAGGTCTTTAAAAAAAAAACCAAACAAACTCAAATTTTATTAGTGATCCATAAATTCTTGATAACAGCGAATTAAAATCAAATAAATCACATATCATAAAAATGTTCAAGAAATACAATATCATATTATACAGATAATATGGTATTTGCCTGCCATAAAAATCAGAGCTTGGAAACGAAGCATTAATATCAAAATATCAAAACCCTCTAAAGGGTTTTGACACCTTTCCTTTGCACTGTAAAGTGAAGACGTTATGAACGAATTATGAATGCATTTTCTTTTGGGTTTAATTCCTTTCTACATTTCTTTCAATTAACTGCCTTCTTTGCCATTTTACAATAAAAATAAAAAAAATAAAAAAACCCATCCCTCCCAGCGTTAATATAAGGACTATATGTAAGATCAGGACGACGCAGTAGGTATAAGTCTTCTATGCACGGAGGTAATGAGACTTACACCTTGTTATTAAAATAAACCAACATACTGATGTATTTTTAGGAGTGTTGCACTCTTTTCATTCCGTGATCACCTTTTATTAAGAAAATGCGTTTTGAAGTCACTGAATACATTTCTTGCTCATTTATCTTTTATTTAATACAGCTTGCAGAAAGTTCTTTTTGTCAATGAGGTTCCTGGTTCTACATGGTTCTTCTTCCACTAAAACTGAATGGTGAAATATTTTTTTAATTCTTAATTAAATACCCCCCCCCCTTTTTTTTTTTTAGAAAGTCTACCATTTGATACAACCTCGATCTTCAGCATTTTAAAGATAACAATTTCGGTGAACAGTTTTCAAAATACAGTTTCTCAATTTAAGTACAGTTAGTCTTTTGATGAGAGTATGGCATTTCGACAGAAAAATCTAACAACAAATTATATGACGACATTACTTCTTTTTCATCTTGATTTCTACTTTATTTTACTTCATTCTGAATTTTTTATGCATAGGAGAATGAAACAATACTTTTTTTTAGTATAGCGTATCTCTTAACGCAACACTTTATGAGGTCTTATGATTATTTAGTATCAGAATTTGTTGACCCTGTATTTGCAGGTTATACCAGCTTGACTGACACGACTTCTCAAATACTTCACTTGACTGACACGACTTCTCATAGATTTCCACTTGACTGACACGACTTCTCAAAGACTTCCACTTGACTGACACGACTTCTCAAATACTTCACTTGACTGACACGACTTCTCAAAAACTTCCACTTGACTGACACGACTTCTCATAGATTTCCACTTGACTGACACGACTTCTCAAAGACTTCCACTTGACTGACACGACTTCTCATAGATTTCCACTTGACTGACACGATTTCTCAAAGACTTCCACTTGACTCACACGACTTCTCAAAGACTTCCACTTGACTGACACGACTTCTCAAAGACTTCCACTTGACTGACACGACTTCTCAAAGACTTCCACTTGACTGACACGACTTCTCAAAGACTTCCACTTGACTGACACGACTTCTCAAAGAGAAGTTACAGGTATAGCCAGCCTATCTACGTCAATGGAGAATTTTTCTTGTCAAGGCTATGGCATTTATATTAATTTTTCTCTAATTAAAAAAAGCCTTACGTTATTCATTTCACGACTTACAAAGCCATATCACGATCACCGCGTTAAAACAACCAAAACATGTGGATATGTTATTTACTTTCATATACTAGTAAACAAATGACATAATCATTATCAAAACATCTATGCATTTTGTTGGCTGAGATGAAATAAAATGTCTGCATACATAATCGACCTTATAAAACACATTGTCTAGACTATTTACTAATTACAATAAACACATTATTATCAGCAAAATAGTGTGACACAAAATTATTCGCGTATAAATATTCTATTTCCTTTTAAAATTGTTTTCATGCGTATTATTTAGCAATGGAGTTGAACATTGACAACAGTTTTTAGTTTGAGATAACTATGCATGGATTCTTTTGTACTTGTTTGAGCGAAACTCTTATTCCATTGACAACGCAGAATGTGCGGGCTGGCCTCATACTTTTAAATAGTTGAAGTAATTTTAAAAATACATGTAATTCAGAATCTGGACAATTCTTCCTATTGTATATTAATTTAATACTAACTTTTATATCAATGATTTGGAAGAGAATGGTATAGAGCGACTAAATATGAACATTAAAATGTTTTCTTTTGCTGTTCATATATTGAATTAGACTATGAAATTAGCGATCATTGCAGAAAAAAAATTAGATACTGTTACTTAATAACCCGTTGATGTGTGATATTTAAATTTTTCTACTGCGAGTTCTTTCTTTCGGTCACCTAAGATAGCATATCATTGTTAAAAGATTAACGAAATGGATATATTTTAAAGATACCGTTAGACTTTGGCTTTATAAAATATTGGCTCAAAAAACATTCTTGATACCAAAAAACCCATAATATTAGTCGACCTTTGTGCATGTACAACTACGTTATTTATTATTTTATTCGGGATTTTCCATTTTTTCCACATTTGCAGAATTTCCTACAACTCATGACATCATTTCCTTTAGTTTATGCACTTCGCTGAAAGCTGTTTATCTTAAAGCAGTTTTTCATCCCTGAAACTATGTGCGCCATCAAAGATGTATGTATCCAAAAATACAGGTTACTTTTACTCAATGTCTTCCAAATAAAACCCTAAAAATACATGCAATTTTGTAGGTATAGTTCTGTAGCTCTACGAGAAATAAGGGTTGACGGATCGTGGAGATACAGTTCTCTCCATAATTACAGTCAGCTATAATACAGTAAGCTATATTTATTGCGCGCAGTTTTCATCTTATCAACCTAAAAACCTTACATTATGGGAAAATTTCAATACCACAAAAAATTCTGAGACATTTTACTTTAGATGACATTACTTTACTTGTCTCTGAATTCTGAATATCTTTTAAGGTGTCTCACTACACCTTGAAATAGTTTCTCAAATCAGCAGAAAATTATTAACAAGCCTGATACTTTAACCACTGAGCTATGACGATATAGATCTGAAGTGATTGATACAAACAATTTAACAAAACATTTAAATAGCCATCTTGTGACGTAGTGTCTTAAAAAGTATAAGTCTCGGTGTAGTGAAGTACCTTAAACAGTCCTTAAAAGTGAAATGGTGTAGTTTTCTTACAGTTAAAGATGGCGGCTCTTGATCCCGACGTGTATAAATTTAACACACTTTACTTTCCGGGGTCGGTAAGTGTGCTTAGGAAAACGTTTGAGGCAAGTGTAATTGTGAATCAGTAGTGAATTGTCTCCGAAATTTTTTTGTTTAAAAATATTTACAAAATATATTCCAAAAAAAGTTTAAAAAGTTTATCTAGTCCAAAACAGCGAGATACTTTTTGTGCGCCATATTTTTTTGATATGGATGGACCGTCCGTCCATCTGAATTTCCCTTGCAGCTGACATTTTTGACATGATAACATATTTTTTTTATTAATTTTCAAAAAGAGTTTTTTCTTACGTATTATTTGGATAATATATATATATATATATATATATATATATATATATATATATATATATATATATATATAAGATAAAATAATTTTAATTCATTTATAGCCAAATTAATTTATTACATGTACGGCTATAATCATAATTTTTTAAGTAATTCTTTTTTTATTTAAAGGCACGATGTATGAGACATTATGTTCATGAAAAAGGACAAAGTTGTGTTTCAAAAAAGAAACAAAAACTAACAGGTACTCAACTATCGCTCGACTAAAGCCTTCAATTAATTGGCTGGTCATTCCGAGTATATTTGACATCTCTAAAATATATATCTTTAAAACTTTTTTTTTTTATATATATATCTTGGTATCAAAATCAACTCTTTTAGAGAGAGAGAGAGAGAGAGAGAGAGAGAGAGAGAGAGAGAGAGAGAGAGAGAGAGAGAGAGAGAGAGAGAGAGAGAGAGAGAGTATATGGCAGTCTTAACCATATTCATATGTACAAAAAAATAATAATTTCTAATTACTTACAGAATCACTTTTCTATGATACCGGTATTTATGAAATAACAACTTTTTCATAATTGTGTTAATCATATAGTCTACTTCACAAAAAATCATTGGCACCAACGAATACATGCAAAAAAAAAATCAAAAATCAAACATAATCCGAATGTTTGGCAAATCTGATTAGGACTTAACATAATCTAACTCACGTGCAGAACTTCGTGACGGTTTAAAAAAAAATGTTATCGGACTCCACTAAAGAATGTTATCTTAGAGAAAAAAATCTATTCTGTTAGTTTACAAAATACAAAATCTCCTAAAGCAGGATTGTAACAAATATAAATAAGTTCACGGTGTATACATGTATATAACAATCAGATGGAATGAATGTCCCCATAGATTTCACATATGTGTGTGTGTGTGTGTGTGTGTGTGTGTGTGTGTGTGTGTGTGTGTGTGTGTCTCTCTCTCTCTCTCTCTCTCTCTCTCTCTCTCTCTCTCTCAAAACTCAGGAAAAATAAGTTTTTGGAAGGAAGAACCAAAATTTAATGTAGATATGTGTAATGTGGTTTTTTTTTTTTTTAACAATTTGCAAAACATTTCTGCGAATTGCAACAAATAAACGGAATGGTAATATTTCAAGCAAAAAATCTTATTGTATAGTTTATAAACATCACGAACTAAGGATCTGCTTAAGAAAGGTTACAATTGGCAAAAAGCGTGACTGTAAGATGATTTTAATGATTAAAGAGAAGTGCAAAGTTCTCACTTAATTGATAACACAGTTTAATTCTTTTGCGCGAAATAAAAAAAAAAACGGTAAGCAGCAAAGGCGGTTTATCCCAGCTAGTAACTGAGGTACGACTATGCGTATATAGAGATATATGGTATATAATATGATATGTACTAAATGGTTATTGTAGTATTAGATGTACATGTATTGAGTACTGTTAATTTTTGGGAAATTAAGGAAGTTTTACAATATCCATGGTTCCATGTTCGCTATCTGAGAATTTTCCTTGAACATTATGACTTGGCCAACTCGCAATATTTTCTCGCTCTCGTGAATTATTCATGCTCTGTTTCGATTGGTTGCATTTTCGTACAGGATCGGGACTCTCACCAACTGTATGAAAGCTTTCGCACGCATTTAGTTACATAAGATAAGATCTTTTTAAAACTTAATTATAGCTTGCTCTCGTATAGGGGAGTTTAGAACAATAGAAAAATATGAACAATAAAAGTGTTTGACAACAAGTTGGGCCACAGTCAGAAAGCGAATACGATAGTTGTCGTTTTCTTAGTTAATATCTTAAAACATCATGTATAATTTTATCATTTGCAATTACAATATATTTTCTTAGAATTCAGTTCTAATTTATCATAAGATGTTGCGGCTATAGAGAACGTGAAATTAAAATACACAGTAGGATGTTCCATCAAAGATAACCGTAAAACGTTAAACTTGTAAAATCAAAAAGTTGGAGATAGCCGCTAATACATGGAATGAAATTTATTTCAAGTCTAGCATTTACTTACCTAGCTTTTGCTTGGCTTACTCATCCATGTATATGAAACACACGTTGTTTCGACCTAATGGCGTCATTTCACTCACACAATAATCCGTAATCCGTATAAGAAATATCGATATAGAGGATATATGTACATGTAACAACCACAAAAAAAAATTATTAAGATAACCAGCGAACACTGGTCATTTATTTTACTGTCATACCAATACATTTGTATTCCTACAATGTGAACAACAAAAAAGTTAAGTAATTTTTTTTGTTTAAATGAACTACTGTTTCTTTCCTGACGTTGCGAAGGAATAAAAAGTTTTCAAATAGCAATAGCAACTTTTTCGAACAAGACTGGCGCTTGATTAACAAGTTTAACATTTAAGATAGTTTAATTTTCTGTACGTCATACCCGAAGAGCGCCACTTCAGAAAAACATGATAGAGTTATAAAAAGCCAAGAATAAATATATTTATTTATTTTAATATGTATATATTGTTCAATAACGAAAGGTAGTCCTCCTAATCTAGTCATTCAATGACATAACATTCTTTCAATATTATAGAATTTTTTGTGTTGGGTATACTTTTAATCTCGGAATGGTATATAAATGATTCATATAAAAGCCAATATTTTTTTCTTTATTAAAATATTTATAGTTTAGTTCAACCATCTCAATTGTAAGATGAAAAGTACAAATAGTAACTGCGTTTTACATGTACAATAGAAAGATCCTCATGCACATTTTTTAAGCCATGTTGAGTAGAATTTATCCTATTTTACAATGCAATCACATTTTCATGCACTGTACCCCGCATTATAAACCTTTTCATTAAAAACAAAATGATCTAGAGAAATGCTAATATAGCCCATCTTACCTGTTTTATCTATAAAAGGAATATTCAAATCATATATATATATAATTATACAATATACAATTAATTCAAGTTTGAATACAACATTCAATATATTTTTTTAAAAATATTGAGTTTTTGATTCCTAATCTAAATCTAATCAAAGTACTGAAGTACTGAGGGGAGTTGATTTTGTCGATTATCATTAATTTTTAAAATCAACTTATAATTATCTTGCATGGCAATTAGTTTTAAGTCTGTATTTGAATTACGCACTTTTTTATTATATGAATTTTTAGACTTTCCCGATAAGAATTTTGAGAAACCCCACATGAATCATGTTGTGTAATATTTAAAGATAGATTTCAAACTATGTATTAGTAATCGAAACAATTCTAAAAATCGTATGGATCTTAGCACTATTGATATCGAACTCTAGTCTCGTTCGACCAGACGCTCGGCTGTCTCCGTCAATCTCGGACAAGCATGAGAGCCTCTCTGCTTGTCGGAGATTTACGGAGACAGCCGAGCGTCTGGCTGAATGAGACTTTATTACGCTCTGGCGTAGGAACACATGAGACTACAAAAATATCTAAATTGTTCGTATTATATAAAATCTATTTTCAAAGTGTTTATAGATAAGTTTCTTTGAAAAACAATGCTTCAGCACACATTACATCGAATTTTTCTATTATTTTCAAGAACTATGTCTTGTCAGCGGTGATGATTTGTGCTTAGGTCCAAACACTGTTTCACTTTCGGTTTGCCAGAGTAATTGCATAGGAGAGTTGATTAAAATCAACTCCCAAAAATCTAAAGAATCTTCCTGGTTTTTAAATTCGATATCTACTTATCTCACGCTGAATAAATGCTAGAGTGTAAAGGGCAAAACAATAATAAGTATCGCGCACGGATTAGCGCGTCATCTGGAGGAAGTACGTTATTCAAGCTGATAAATCGTCGATTTATCCTGCGACTAGATCAAATACTCTTAACTAATTGTAACGTGAAAATAAAGCTTTGAAAACTACAATTAAAACAGGCGAAGACGACAAAACACGATGCCACGCACTACATTATTAGGCGGATTTTGAGTATATAACGACGCTTGCCTGCACGTCATGTGAATTTGAGGAACAGACTCCCTCGCTAGAACTATTCTATCTCCAGAAATACGTCCTCGTCCCGGAATTAGCAGAATAAACGATAAAATTAGCCGTCTGAATGCGACGACATTGCGTTCATCATAGAATTTTGACAAACGATCAGTTCGTCAATGTTTTTTTTTCTTGGATTTTTCTCTATAGTAAAAACAAGTTTAATGTGTGTAATGTTCAGCGTGATCATAGGAGCATCTCTTTGTAATATTGGTAAATACCAGAAAAATAAAGAAAAAAAGTCACACAGGGTGAAGAGCATTTGGAAGTTAATCAATGCTTGTCGATATTAATGTTTACTCATAATGTCCCATATCAAAAAGGCTTGAAAGGGGTTGACAGACGAGCAAGTGCGCGATAGTACGTGAAATATTCCATTAACATTTAGAAGTGGAAGGGAATGCGTTTCATTTGTGAAGTACAAATCTTTTTATTGAGCTAATTCAGTAAATCATGATACATTTAGACGTCCTAATTCGCTCAAATTGCCAAGCTTTCAATGCAATGTAAACACGTCATATTGCATTATGCTATTTTTTGGTATCGGTGAGTGGCAGACGACAAGCCTCGTGTTCATCATCCGGGTCTTTCAAGATTACGTCCAACGCAGACGTCAGATTTGTAAATTACTTTGAACATTGACCGAGTTGGATGAAAAAGTGTTCTTAGCAAATAAGGCTATATATTTTTTTTACAATAGAAATAAAAATAACTAGATGCTGTCATTAGACAGTAATACCCGCACCAAGTGTTTGCCCCTAAATAACACTGTTTTGTACCAGTTTAATTAAAAAATGAGGGCCACATGCAAGCTCCGGTAATAAATCTAAAAATTATAATTTTCATAACTGAAGGATGAGATCCTTTCCCATATGATAATACACATGAGCAGCACTGAATTTTCAGTTAATCAATAATCTTAACATTTCATGTCATAGAAAGTATAATGGTCTATATAATAATTAAACAAAATTAAAAATTAGATTATGCCCCCTCCCCGTGGCGGCTGCCGGTTTTAGATTTGCTTCTGTGTGCCTACATGTACATCATTGTGTGCACAGATTTAGAGAAGGGGTGGGATGAGGGGTCCAGACCCCCTCCCCCCCCTCCATGAAAATTAATTTATATCAATAGTAAATTATTACCAAAAATACACCTTGGACCCCAATGCTCTTACAGACATGTAAACGCTCTAACCCATTGCGCTTCAATGTTAGGTAGCATTATTTGGGGGGTAAATATTTAATTAATATTTATACTTTATTGTTTATCTCAATAGGAAGTATACATCACAATATGGAGGTGTCCTGCACCACCTTAAAGCTTTTATTTGCCTAATAAAATAGTGCAATTGGATTTGAAGGATAGGTCATAAAAATACATGCATGTTACAAATCACTGATCTTTGTCTGAAGTTACGTACACAACACAGGTCTGCAGGTCTCATTGGCGGGTACTAGAACAATAGAATGAGATGCCAGCATACATAAGTTCTACTTTCAATTTCTAAATGTGATCTCAATTTGACAGCACACTGTATCATCATCTTTTAATATTTAAATAAGCTTATCATCGTTACCTATCCTATCGCATTTGTAAAGTTTCTGTCATTTTAATTGCAAAAGTTGCACTATTGAGTTGACCTCATATTGACCCTGTATAAACAATTTCGTATTAAATTTGTGTATTACATGTATGTAAGTGTACTAGAAACTTATCATTTTTATTATAATAGGAAGGAAGGAGTATTTCTTTCTGAATGTTTTATAATGCATCAAATACAATGTAGGTCATGACATTATGGGACTGTTCTGACCCCACGAAACAGGGAAATACAAAATATCTTCTAATGTCATTATGTTGCATCAAATGGTGTAAAGTACATTAAGTGACCCCCAGGTGTTGTCTTTACCCCCCCCCCCCCCCCCCGCCTTTATGAAATAGGAAATGATGATACACTGTATATTTTGTTAACTTCTGAGATCTGAGATCCTCATCCCTAAACCATATAATTTATTCTTGCTCTTTGTGTCATTGCGCGTCAAATTGTTTATAGGTTATGTCCCCTTGGAGACACTCTGACATTTTAGAACTAGAAATAATAAAGTATTTTATCTTATCCATTTGTAGTGTTTGATCCATGTGGGTAATTCCTAGCCTAATGATGACACTGCTTAATTTGTTTTGGAGAAAATGTCATCATGTCAAACATGATACCCCAAATCAAACTCCAAGAGTTCAGTTTGCTGGTTTATAAGATGTAAGAGCAGTTTGAGAAAGTAAAACGTGACAGACGGACGGACGGACGGACAGACGGAACAGGGTAACAACAATATACCCAAACTTTCTTTAGAAAGTGCGGGTATAAAAATAGAATTATTATTAGAAATTATTCGAAATAAAAATATCATTTGATTCCAATTTTGTTTTCGAATGACACAATTAATGGAATAAAAATTGGACTTTAAAAATAGATGCGAGGAATTACAGGCATAAAAAGAATATAAAGATGGAGGGGGGGGGGTTCTTTCATCACGTGCACATATTTTTATTGGTAAGTTTACTTCGAAATAGAACGAAATTTGCAAATCTGAAATATCGTGACATACACTGTCGAATACTTAGTCTTTAAGTGCATGTGTACATGTAATAACTCTTCTGTAAAATTACCTTAAGTCCTATTTAAAAAAAAAAAAGGGGGGGGGGTCAAAAAGTGGATGTCATTTCTTTTTAATTTAAAAATGTTTCAAAGTTTTATTCAAGTTAAAGACCATCTGAAAATGGATACTAGTACTCACAATTAATGACATTTTTTTTTAAAATTTAAAACCCGTATTGTTTGACATCATAATCGTAAATTATGTAAAAAAAAAAACCAAACAACTTGTCCTTAGAATAAATGATATTCCCCAGCTATATTTACTTAATTTATTTAATTAAGTAAATCGTTTATATAACTTCGGAGCTGCGCGTTGTCAACTTAATAATGACAAATATTTATGGTTAATAAGTACTATAATAATAAAATAATTGCAGTGAATTCGGTTATTTCATGTGGTTCATGTATTATTGCATCGCCAAATTCCGTTCTTGTATTTCCATTGAATTGATTTACATCGCATGTCTCAAAACTATTTTGAACTACCCTTACTTTTTGAACCTCCATACGAGGCTCCAAGTTGACTATATATCATGTTTCCGTAAAAGTACTTCATTAAGGCGAAAGAGTTGTGAAATTAAGATCCCCCGCTAAACAACATCAAAGTTCAACAAAGCTGTATTTTCTACATGATCAATCATCATTTTCAGATACTACATGTAGTTTAAAATGAATATATATAAAGTTGTATCAGAAAAAAGCAGCTATAAATAGCGGCAAAACTCCGATAATTCCTCCCACTATATAAAAACATTCTCTTTTGTTATTATAATCGTTAACACTCCTCCCCCTTCAAAACGAAAATATCCGAATCTCCGGGCTACGGTGTCAAAGATATTAAACTTGATGATAATCCCTAGAGTCCAATGGGAATATATGATTTCGATTTGTCGAGTCTTTTTATGCCTTCAATCCTATTCGAGTTCATACTGGCCTCGTCAAGTCTCTAATGAAGAAAGAGATACATACAAATCACAACACTCTTCGTATCAATTTTATCAAGAGATATCTAAAAAAATTTCGGAAACTAAAACACATATGTTACATGTAAGTAAATGTTCTATCTAATCAACATCATACGCGGAT
The DNA here is from genome assembly GCF_963853765.1 of Magallana gigas. Lineage (NCBI taxonomy): Eukaryota > Metazoa > Mollusca > Bivalvia > Ostreida > Ostreidae > Magallana > Magallana gigas. Next base: position 36,989,448 of record NC_088856.1, read on the forward strand.
CCAATTTTTTTTGGGAAAGGGGGGGGGGGCGGTCCGAGAAATATTTAAGTTTACCGGGATGGAAGGTCTGGGGCTTTTTCAGTAACTTTAATTTACTATAAATATTTAAGAAATTTGATTTTTCAAGGGGGGGGGCGGATCCAGCGAGTCCTCTCTAGGCTCGCCTCAACATTATGGGAAATTGGGGGGGGGGGGGTCAATTTTATCAACAGACTGTCTATTTGTGTGAATAGATGAATGTAGAGGTCAACAATAATCTTTAATTGAGTGCTGAAAAGTTTTTGGGAGGGGCAAGGGGCAATACATATACTCACCCTCGCACTCCGCACCGACACCCACTTCAATCCTCTTTTATGCATTGGTTTTGGTTGCGGTAATGAAGTCTGCATCGTCAAAAAGTTGCGGTAAAATTATTAACACCTTTCAATTTCAATTTTCTACGAAAGCCTATTAAGCTCATTTTCCTAGGTAAAAAAAAAAAAAAAAAATTTCGCGAATAAACGCGAAAATTTCGCTAATAAGTATACTTTACTATATTTTTTATGACCTATTTTCGATGAACTTATAGTATTTTCCATGTAACTATATCAACTACCACAAATTGATTTAAATTACAAATATAAGGAAAACACATAACTATGTAGTTTATAAAACTGCAAATCCGGTAGCTCTCAAGGAGTTCATCCTGACAAAGACGTAAATAACAGAGATAGGCAACTCCGCCATGAGTGTGACAGTGTTTTGTTGCTGAAAAATGTTACGGGACCAACCTTACTTTCAGAACTACATAGAACCATTTTAACAAGACCTTGGACTTTCAGTAGGATGTAACGATCTAGTTCTTGCGTCAAAACAAGTTAAAATGACGCTGGTTTCAAGTGAAATATTCACCGATTGCGTAGTCTTAGCTCAAAAGCCATACAAACTGTGTTGATTTTAAAGAGCCATGCCTGAGAGGTCTACAGTGAAATAGACAGGCCTACGTCACATTGATGTTTGACTCAACTACCCAAAGTCCAAGCTCTTGTTAAAATGGTTCTATTAGTAAACTAAGATAATGATCTTAAACCAAAAAGTATATTGTTTTTATGAAAAACGTGCATAGATTTTAGACATTTTTGAAACACAAAAATTGAAAAATAAGATTAATGTATAGAAAATATCATCTTCCCAAGTCAAGGGTTTCTGATCCGCTTCGCTTTATGAAGAGCAGAGCAGAACAGAAACCCTTGACTTGGGAAGATGAGAAAATATAGTGGTTAGCTATAAAACATCGGCGAAATCTCTGACGACGGGTAGCCAACTGCCTCCTAAATCTCTTCTCTTTTTTATTGTTTATAAGTCATAAACTCATGGAAATATAATATTTTGAATGTTTTGGTAATAGGTTTTAGCTCTTTATATTTCGATATAATTGTTTATTAGAGAGATACACTGATTTAAACTGGGAATAATTTACAATAGGGACCCCGAGATTTCGATTAGTTGCCAATCTTTGTTATGTATGCCTCTGTTCCTGACGACGCGATGAAAACAGAACACTTTTGTTGTATTCCTATACAAGAATTTGTCTCCCAAGACTTTTATTTCACCACCAGTGATCACTCTTCTTCAATAGTTTCAACTACGAGTCATTAGGCTAGTGATTGTTTCAAAAAACATTAACAACTGTTCCTCATTCGAGTAAGTTCGAGCTAACGAGCATTCGCAACTTTTGTGTACATCAACAAACTTGATTATTCAAGTCCTCTGATCAGTATTTCCATTTGTTTAAGTAATTAAGCTCTTATAATGAGAAAAACTATTTAGAGATGAAAAATTATTTCAAGGTTTATTTCAATTTTACATTGAAACAGTTAGATTTATCTCACTGACGTATTAAGTTGTATTGCGCAAGGTTACAATAACCGCGTAACACAACGTTGCATCATCTAATTCAGGTCATATAAGCGGCTGTCTCAAAAGCTTCATCATATAAATCAAATTGTATGAGATAAATAGAACACCTTTAGTTATGTGATTTTATGTTTTGTTTTATCCAACGATCGAGTTCAAAGGGCAAGCCTCGCGAATATATACACAATTTCATACACTCGTGGGATATAGCAAAATTAATATAAAATCACAAAACATAGATGACCTCTCTTTATCACCAATTCAAGTTTTAAACCCTTAGTATTCCCACACAAAACAAAAAGAGATCGAATACTTTTTTCCATCTGTTCGGATATTTCCCTTACAGTTGCAACTTAAGTGTAAGACCTTCCACTTGAGGAACAAATATAGGTTCCCAATAAAACAGTGATCTTTGTCGCTTAGAAGTATGAACATAGAATATCTGTTTTATGTTTCTCGGCAAAAAAAAATGCACATTTAATGTGCATGAAAAAGTTAGATAGTTTTTAACTATTATTGAAATTTTTTATATCTTTCAAATATTTGGAGAATGATGTTTTAAAGACGCAACTATTGCATAGAAACCAAAGTTAAGACAATCTTTATGTTATCTTTTATCCAAAACTGAGCAACTTTGCCAGTTTAAGTTATAAGATCGTTCTGTTTTCATGCAGCAACCAAAATGTTGATGAGACACAAGAAACAATTGAAAATTTTACGTATAATTGTTGAAGCCTTCATCTTTTTAACTACTGGTGGCGTCCATTTCTAACTTGGTTTTTTGTTTATATATTCCTAACTTTTTTTCGAAATAAAATTTCTCGAGAAGCTCTTAACCTTCAGTCTAAGCTATTAATTTCTGGAATTCTGGAACTTGACATTCCAAGCGTTGTTGGCAGAACTATCATTTGAAGATTTTCCCAAAAGCTGAACGTTTTATATTAACCATTTTAACAAGACCTTAGACTTTCGGTTGGACTTAGCTATCTATTTCTGGCGTCAAAACAAGTTAAAAATGACGCAGTTTCAAGCGAAATATGCAACGATTGCGTAGTCTAAGCTCAAAAGCCAGACAAATCTTGTTGAATTCAAAGAGCAATGGCTGAGTGGCCTACAATAAAATAGACAGGCCTACGTCACATTGCTGTTTGACATACATTGTAACTACCCAAAGTCCAAGCTCTTGTTAAAATGGTTCTAACTGCGACATTACTACATCTAACTAGAATGTAGTTGAACCCAAGTTCGTGAAGTGAAAGGCATACTGTGGTTTCATTAATATTCAAGAGTATCAATTTTCGTGGATAAAGTGAAAATCACAGTTTCAAGGATACGTAAATTCGTGGTCAATAACCCTATCAATACAAAATATTAGTGGAAATTGCAGTTCAATGAATATTTAATTTCAAGGATAAACCTAACAACGAAATCAACGAAAAAAACAGTGGGGGAGTTAGGTTTTTTTTTATTTCATTATCCAAGTTTATCGTTTTCATTTATAGATATATATTTACATCTACAAAGTATTATTTCCTCTATTTCTTACGGAAACATATAGTTAATTCATAGCTCTATAGAAACAGCCAGACTGAAATATACACGCCCCGTTTATCGATTGGTCGAAATCTACAACGGCTGAAACTGACAAGATACTGACAGGAATGAAATGGGCACGCCCTGTTTATCGATTGGTCGAAACCACCAGCAACCTAAGAAAATTCACGGACTGCACAAAATAATCATGATGATATCAGACTCAAAGTCTCACAGGAGACGATTTGGCTGTTTCTTTTATACTCTGTCCCGAGTTTTTGCTGCCACCACTTTTTGCTTGATATTTAAATAATAGTAAATACCTTTGTGCTCAAACTACGTTCATCCACTAATATAAAAAAATGTCCAGATTATCTGTTTTGAAACGCCCCCTTTACCGCTTCAGGTTTCAATACACATCCCAAAATTGAAAGTCTACGGAGATTTTTGCATTGCATCAGCCATTAATAAGCCCGGATGATAACGTTAAAAAATTGCGCGATGTATTCCGAGTGTATTCCGAATGGAGAAAAGATGTAAACATTCCCCATTATAAATCTCCGTAAGGAATCTGTTTTCGTTCCTGTGAATTTTTCTGAGTGGAAAGGGATAATTGTTCAATGAAGATATCTTGGATATATTCCCTTTTAATGATTTCAACTGTATTTCTTTCAGAAGTATGTGTAATTTTATTAAAAATCATCAAAAAGCGATGGAAGCAATAACTTGGAACAGACTATAGCTAACGTACTTATGTATATTAACAGTAATTTAGTGAATTTTACTAACTTTTCATAATCAATTTATTAATTAGTTAAAAGAAAGATGTTAATATAATTGATAAAATGCTTTCTTTGATGATTCATGCGGGTTATGAAGGTAGCGATCATTGCAGAAAAAATTACATATGTATTTTTTCTGCAATGTGGCTACCTTCATATCCCGAATGAATCCCCAAAGAAAGCATTTTATTGTTTAAATGAACTTTTTCGTATTTTTGATTATACGGTTGACATATTTCTAATTGTCATAGCAACGATTGTATAAAAAATGAACGAAAGGAATGAAAAAAATGTCATGTATATCAATAAACAATTGAATAAAACAAAAAAAATTGTATAGAAACCCCCGGCATGCATATTCGGCATGTTATTGTTCATGTATGTGGTCATGCGCGGAGGTAGAGGGGGTGGATGTGTGGGTGTGTTAGGGTCCCCCTGAAAAATTCAAAATATTTACTGAAAATAGGCCTCGAATCCCGCTGCAAACACTATTATCCCTCTGACCCCTAAACCCCTATCCCACCTAACCCCTTAGATCCGCGCATGATAGTACACATTTAGTTTTACTGAAAAAGTCACAGTAAAATGTATGTAAAAAAAGGGCAAGAAAAAACATGGCTACTGTAGAAAATGGTGATTCTTACTTAGAACAATGGAGTTACGGTAAACCCAGATACAGTGATGCATTGTAGTAAATTGTTTTTATCATACATACATTTTTTCCAGGGACGTTGTCAATAATGACACCACAAATCGATTTTGTAATCGTATGTGTAGTTCAATACAGTTCACCAATGACTATTTTGATATTAAATCGTACAATTGCTGAAAATTATATAAAATGTATAACGTAAGTATTTTTACTTGCAAGAAATCATTCTTTGGATGTTATGATGTTATCAAATACGGTCGGGGGTTATCATAAATTATTTTTATGATTGAATAAAAATCATTCAAAAATTGCCATTATTCTTATCTTTTTTGAATTTTTTTTTCGAATGGGAAATATAAAGCGACGCGTTGAACAAGGAAAATATTTTTGTCACTTATAAGTCTTGGATATGTCCACCTGTGATGAAAATATATTGTTTGTTTAAGCATGCTTTTTTTTAAAACTGTTTAGATATACGCAGTTTTATGCTGAAAATGATAAAACGACGTAAAACTTAGGTTTACGTTGTAATGTGATATTTCTAAATTGTGTGCATTTGGGTCAAAACGGAAATTATAAAATAACTTTACACGTACCGGTATATTTGACAAATAAAACAAAGAATTAAACAGAAAAATGATGATATTCCTTTTAAGGGGCCATTGAATGAGTTTACGGTCATGAACATAGATACATTTATTCCTGTAACATTTTTTTATATTGAGGTTATCCCTCGCTCTGCATTTGACCGCATTGTTTCATTACGAAAGTTAATATTGCTTTTTATTTTCAAAGTCATTAGAAAAAATCAATTTAGATCTTTATACAACCATATAAATTTCAATTAAGACATTTTTACACCTTACACACACATGACTTCTTTTGTTTTTAAATGTGAAGGTCAAATAGCTATAGACTCAAGGTTAAGGCTTAAGACTTACTCTATATTTTGGGGGCCCGTAGGGATTGGTTGGGTGGGTGCCATTACCAGACGAAAACAGATAATGAGCCTGATACTTTGCAGATCGTTGCGGTATTTTAGCTGTATGATTCCATTTTCCATTGAACTTTAATTTCCAAGTGCGTTGTATTCACTGAGTCGTAATTTAATATATTGCTTCAAATTAAAATCAGATGTTATTGATTTTGGAACAAGAAAAAAAATAAACGACACATATTCATTGTGATAGTCAAAATAAAGTCTTTATTACAACCATGTTTTGCATATCATAAAATGTATATTACAAAGCTCTAACCACTAGCACTTAGTTAGTTCGCACCTATATAAGATCTAATACATCTAATTAAATAAAATTGGTAACAACTGGTTTATCTATATAAAAAAAAACTCGTCAATGTCAGGGCCATGCAGGGAACTATGTGCAATTTTCCCGTTTGAACCTACTGTGGTTTCATCAATATTCGTTGAATACCAATTTTCGTGGATTTCGTTGTTAAGTTAACCCATGAAATCAAATGTTTATTGAAATGGAATTTCTATTAACATATTGTATTGATAGGGTCATTGGCCACGAATTTACGTATCCTTGAAACTGTGAATTTAACTTTATAAACGAAAATTGATACCCTTGAATATTAATGAAACCACAGTATTTACCATGCAAACCAATGGTTTATTATAATACAGAAAACATCGGAGTGCATCTGTGGAGCTATCTGCTATTTACATTGTATACTTTAGTCTTGTTCATTCTATACACACCATAACTTGTGTAAACCTTAGAGCCGTTTTATGTGCTTTGGACTGATCTACTAAGATAAGAACAGTTTGGGTTCAGCAATGTTATTGGAATACATAATTATAATAAACACTCCCTAAATTTAGTTTCTCATTGTTCTTTTTACAAAAAATAAATGTAACGGTACAATGACCTCAATTTTATGAAACGTTCAGTCTAACACACACTTAGTTTCATTGATTTTACAATATAATGACATCATTTGCACACAGTTTCATGCTGTGTTTGAAGGATTTTTGGCGGGAACTGGAGGTTAAATTGTAAATTGCCATCGTCAATTTTCAACCACCATCACGTTAGTTTCATGTCAATCCGACACTTTAATCTGAACTCGCGTGCAAATATATCTCCAGTCAGACGAGTAACGAAAGACGTAAAATTAAAAAAAATTGTTTATCCGCTAAATACTACTAATATTAATAATTAAATGTCACTTCGCCATTAATTTAAAAAATGACAAAAGATTAAGAAGTCATCACTAGGATTAGGCTTCGTCGGGAACAAGACAGTTCCTTCCGGTGGGAAATGAGTTCATGGTGATTTGTTTATGAATTGTAAGTTAAGGTATGATGGAGATGAGATTCAGTATGTTTTTACTTTTTATGTAAAAACTAAGATTCGTTGTGTGCTACCTACACATGACGTCACACAATGGCATTATCACTAAAAAAGGCTTACATCACCAATCATTGTTTTGCAAAATATTAAACAACAACAAATTGAAAACTTAAAAATGTAAGTTATAAGTTTTGTACTTATTTCATAAAAAAATGGAGCCTTGGTTTTTGTGTTACGCTGTGGTACTTATAGCATAACATGGACGTTTGTGTGTGGTAATCATAGAATTAAACTTTTTTACATAATGATGTTGAGATTTGTCAGGATAAGATGTACACATGTAGCTTATTCGTATTATCATGGATATTGCATGATAAAATGGAGCTTTTTTTATATTACATGTGATGAGGTTATATCATGATAAAATGAAGCTTTTTTTATATTACATGTGATGAGGTTATATCATGATGAAATGGAGCGATCATATTATGCTATGGATATGGAACTTTTTCATATTATTGTGGGGTAATTTCTTGATAAAATTTTTATAACGTGATGTGCTTCACGGTATTTAATGATAAAGATGATAAAAGCCGTCAGCGGTCATATCATGATAAAATAATGCTTAATTATATTATGCTGTGGTTGTATAATGATAACATCATGGTGATTTTTATATTGTTTATGCTGACAGTGGTTTTTCCTTACTTTCAAATGTCAGTAGGATATAATTTGCATTTAAATTGCGAAAAAAGAATAACAAGATCCGCCATTACCTTAAAGTGACGTAGAGTGTAACCGTCTTGTTCTTAATACGTGTACGTCTCATGAAATTGCGGATTCAACTGCATTGAAGAATGGGGCACATCATGTTTCAACAAAAAGATATCTTTATTCAAATAGATAAGGAAGCCATTGCACTTATGTCCAAAATACAGAATTAAGTTTATAACTATTTCAATATATATATAAAAACAATTTATCTATTGATTTATCATTAAGCCTTGCTCTCGTGTTTATTAAATATTTAGGTTTTTTTTATTCTCATATCATATCATGAATTAGGCCGAAAGAAAATTAATATTATGTACTACAAGAAATCAAATCAAAGTAACTAGTATGTTTATTGTTTTGCATATTATCAAAAGTCTGCTCAAAAATGTAAAAAAAAAAAAAAAAAAAAAACAATAGAAATAAGGCTGTTTATTTGTTGACAATACTATTTGATAGTTCTAGGTCACTAAATGTTTCAAGGAGAGAGGCTCTAGACTAAACACCAATTTAGTGTTTTGAACTGCGGTGTGATACGAGGTTAAGATTTCAGAGCTCGTTTCACAAAGATTTTCTAAGATGTTTCCTAACGGAACATAGAGTTTAAGATAACAACAAGTTAATTATTTTTAATATAACAGTAAACGTTTTTTGTGAATGTGAAAATTCATACCTTTGTCTACCTGTATACGCCTTAGGAAAAATAAAATGAGTAAATAGATATGAAGTGTCTATCTTGTATAATATTTAACATTCACATGCATACAAGAATAGAAATAAAATACATCATACATCTGTGTATTCTTTGAATATGAGAGAGAATGCATTGATACTATTTTTTATATCTTTCTTTGTTCAATCATCATTTGGATTAATATGATCGCTTTAAACAATGGCCATTGCTTGAATTTGAGTTAACTTTTATAAATGATCGGGTGCATTTTTGTCTAGTACGTCAATTTTAATAGTAAATGTGTTAACATCTACAAATGTGGGGTTGTTCCTAAATCAAGAGTGTTCTGTTGGTTGTGAAATCCTTTGACGATTCATGTTCATTCCAAATAGAATACAACACTTACATGCAGTGACACTGCAAAGAAATGCAGCTCAGTTGATAGAAGAATCAAGAATGGGGAATGGAAGCCAATAAACTTTGAACGATCCAGCATTCCCTTGGCGTAGCTAGCATCGGCATTCTTAAATCAAATAAATTAAATAGAAGAAATGTAAAGTAAATATATTTTGAGATAATTTTTAAATGACGTGAAAAAGTTTAAATGAAATAAGTATATGCATGTAGACATTTTTGTTTAACTTAATGTGAACACAATTCATTCCAATAGCTAGAATAAAACAGTCACCATGTTAAGTGTGTTTCTCAGACATCGATTTGCCTGCCTTAAAGTTGAAACATAACATAGGAAATTATAAGATGCGGCTTGAATAGCAAAATGGATAAGTAATGGACTTAGAGAAAAGTTCTGAACTATAATATAACTTGGTCCTAATTATGCTGAATTTGTAAAACGGGTACTTGGTTTTTAGGGTTTTTTGGTTATTGTTTTTTTTTTTTTTTTACAGTTTATTTTTAATCTGCAAATCCGCCATCACAAGGATCCTATTTACAGATTTGTTTTTTTCTAAATTAGCGGGAAGCGTGCATAAGCACATGACCAAAATTCTTAATGTGTTTATATTTCATTTATATATTGAATCTATTTTCGTATTTTAACTTGATATACCTAATTTGACCTTGTAACATTGTTATTTATTTTTTTTCTAGCTTGAATGATTTTTTTCCGGTATTCAACTGTATATCCCTTCTAATTGGATGCTAGTGGTAACCAGTTTAATGATATGACGAGACTTTGTAAGTCACGAGACGAGAATTAATACTTACGCGCTCGATTCCCCAGACGCCATTGTACAAATCCTACGGATTTAAAGGGGGAACGGTCGTCATTGGTTCATGTCACTCTGAATTGGTCTCTGGATGACATTACAAAGCAATGTGAGAACCGGAAGGTCACGTGGCCCTCTGAACGGTTTGATTAAAGTAATCTGCTACATGACAACTGGGGGTTTGTCACAGTTAATCGTACCTAAAAAGAATTTTGTCAAAAAAAAATATTTTTTTTGAAATCCCAGTTGTATCATAACTCGGTTGTTGACTTGAACTCGCAGGAGTGTATCAACATCACATCAAAATGTGATTAAAAAACGGTATGTGAAACAACACGTATATTGTGTTTATAAACCATCATATGTTTCGAAAGCTAGTGGGGAAAATGTCCGTTTTTAATACATTGTATCCACAATAAACATTAAAAAAAACATTGAACATGTACTGTCTAAGTGAACAAGAAACTTAGGAGACCTTTCGTTACCCTGTCATCATGCATGATTTCTAAGTTCGAATTTGGTTTTTGTGTTTAAAAAAACATTTTTTGTATTAAGACGTGACCGAGACTGTCTCTGACATATATATGAATTAAATTACAAAAAAATTATAAATATAAGTCAGGTACTACGTTGTTTTTGATTTCTTTCATTCACGATTGTTTTCACCATGCAACTTCTCTCTCTCTCTCTCTCTCTCTCTCTCTCTCTCTCTCTCTCTCTCTCTCTCTCTCTCTCTCTCTCTCTCTCTCTCTCTCTCTCTCTCTCTCTCTCTCTCCGTAGATAATTAAAAGTATTGATACACAGTAAACGAATTTCAACAAAAACACCTTATATCCTTACGACTGGATGTCGCAAAAAACAAAGTCACTCACGATTTCATGATCTCGTGATTTTGTGCAAAAGCAATAGTGGCTGAATTTTTTCATTATGATATGATTTCGAAAAAAAATCATTAGGTTTTAAAAGAAGGAATATTATTTTTTGTATTAAGACGTGACCGAGACTGCCTCTGACATATATATATATATATATATATATATATATATATATATATATATATATATATATATATATATATATATATATAAACATGTATATATATATATATATGAATTAAATTACAAAAAATTAGAAATCAAAGTCAGGAACTACGTTGTTTTTGATTTCTATAAATACAGTCTTTCATTCACGATTGTTTTCACCATGCAATCTCTCTCTCTCTCTCTCTCTCTCTCTCTCTCTCTCTCTCTCTCTCTTTTTTAAGGCTATATTTACCTCTTTTATACGAAGAGCTCTGTAAAAAGATATCGGAAAATGTTCCAATTTTAAAGGCGAACTATTTGTATTTTTTTCTTTGCTAAATGATAGTTTACGGCCAAAACTATCATGTTGTAAAATTTAAACTTGCCTGCGAAGAACAAATTACTGCAATAATGATCACAACGACAGGAAAAGGCAGGTCCGGTTTTTGACTTGTTGACCATTCAGCCTCCTTAATATCATAGATACGAAGCAGGCTCGTAACATCACATTTTTTTTATCGCAACAGCCAATTTCCTGAAATTTACATATTAGAAACTGAATAACACGTGTATATGTATAATGCTGGAGTTTGCCCTCCCACGTTTTTTGGGAGAATGTAATGAATGGAATTAAAAAATAAGAACATCATCAGTGAAAATGAAGCTAAAGAAATACTAAGCACCCCCCCCCCCGACCCCACAATTTATGATTTTTATTAAGAGTTTCAAAATTTCCATTTTTACTTTCATTATATATTTTTTTTCTTAACATGATTTTTGGAAGAGCCCCCCCCCCCCTTTTAAAACACGATTCTACTTGAACCTGCCTGCGAAGAACAAATTACTGCATTAATGGTCACAACGACAGGAAACGTGTTTCTTGTTTATAGTTTTGATATGTGTAAAATTAAATTTTCTCTGAATAGACATGCTTTCTATAGCTACATAGCAATTAAACCAGGAGACGGTGATACTTGCATTAGAGAAGTCAGACTGTTTTTTAGTCTTGTTGAACGTTTAAATCCATGGGCACTACTACGTGCAGAGTTATGTAATCTAAGATTGAAGACGCCGAAAAAAGTGTTTCTAGGGGACCATGTTAAGTCTGGAAATAGAATATTAAAAGATAATTAAAAGAAGATTTGTAAGCTTGAAACTTAAGCTGTAGAGTAAACATGTGATTATTGAAATATTTTGTTAGGGATTTCAACTGCACGATTATAGAAGTACTTTTGAGCGGGCAGACGCTTGGAAAGATAGTATATACATTGAACAGACCCGAGTGATCTGGTCTAGATTTGTTATTATTATGAATCAGATGTAGGTTAACTATGTTATACTCCCAAGCTATCTCAATTGCACTTTCTTTTCCCTTTCCTAAGCATGTGAAAGTTTAAATGTGTGTGCATTATCTTTAATGATTTTTTTTTGTAATATCTTACATATGAACTTAAACTGCAATTCTGTTTGAGAGTTAAAAAGTAACTATTTTAAGTATGATATTATCACTCCACTTGGGATGGTAAATAGTTAAACCTAAATAGTTAAACCTAATATGCTAGCATTAATTCTAAAACTTCCTTGAATTTTTTTCCCACAATGTAAGTTTAAGTAACCTTTGGGTAAAGAGTTGAGTATTTAAGTCTCCGTTTTGGTGTGAAATCCGTATAGTGAAGCCCTTCTCGCTTTTATTGTCTCCTAAGAAACTTTGGAAATGGACGTACTGTGTGAAAGGTATTGATTTTTAGCGTCTTTGTGATCTGCTACATGTAATTTAAGAATTTTTTGACATCATGTCATTTTGCCGGTTTTTAGCTTCCAGATACATGAAACAACAACAATGCTTTAAAAATTGATAGAAAAAGGTGTCGTTAAATTAATTATATGCCCTAATACTAAAAAAAAATTAATTTCATATAAATACACATTATTCCGTTTACAAGATGAATTTTAAAAACAGAACACAGCGGGCATGTTCCTTAACACATGACCTGAGTGCGTTCCTAAAATATGACCTAAGTATGTTCCTAGGATATGACATAAGTGTGTTCCTAAGATAAAACCTAAGTGTGTTCTTGAGATATGACCTAAGTATGTTCCTAAGAAGATTCGACCTAAGTGCGTTCCTTAGATATAATTTAGGAAAAAAAGTTTGGAACATCCTAAGATCAACTTATGACACGTTTTAATTATGAAGCTCGGTGGTAACTTAGGAAAATCTTAAGTTAAGATAGTCAATCCCACTGAAATCATTTTTATTTTTTACATAATTCATACAGATAGAATTTAAGAGACGTGTGCAGGATTAAATATTGAAAATTTCGACAGGGAACATTTTAATTTGTAAACATTTACAAAAACATACATTTACTTTAACAATTTAGTTTAAACAAAAAACCCAGAAATCCAAAAACTATTTTGTGTAAAGAAAATATATATTGGGGCAGCTTTTGGCTAATAAACCAATAATTATAATTAAAACAACAAACACTTTTGTGTAATGAAACAGCTGCCTCATCGCTAGCGAAGGGTTTACGGTCCACTCTGCTTCTCTTTAACTAGCGAAGGGTTTACGATCCACTCAGCTTCGAATTCTCTACAACTAGCGGAGGGTTTACATGTACGGTCAACCTTGCTCCTACACAACCTACAACTAGCAGAGGGTTCACGAGCGAAGGGTTTACGATCCAACTTGCTCCTATACAACCTACAACTAGCGGAGGGTTTACGATCAACCTTGCTCCTATATAACCTACGACTTGCGAAGGGTTTACGATCCACGTTGCTCCTATACAATTAGCGAAGGTTTTACGATCCACGTTGCTCCTATACAACTAGCAATGGGTTTACGACCAACCTTGCTCCTATACAACTAGCAAAGGGTTTACTGCTCTAATACAACTAGCTAAGGGTTTACGATCAACCTTGCTCCTATACAACTAGCTAAAGGTTTAGGATCCACATTGCTCCTATACAACTAGCTAAGGGTTTACGATCAACCTTGCTCCTATACAACTAGCTAAAGGTTTATGATCCACATTGCTCCTATACAACTAGCTAAAGGTTTACGATCCACCTTGCTCCTATACAACTAGCTAAAGGTTTACGATCCACCTTGCTCCTATATAACTAGCTAAGGGTTTACAATCCACCTTGCTCCTATACAACCTACAACTAGCGAAGAGTTTACGATCCACCTTGCTCCTATAAAACTAGCAAAGGGTTTCCGATCCATCTTGCTTCTATACAACTAGGAAGGGTTTACGATCCACATTGCTGCTATACAACCTACAACTAGCGAAGGGTTTACGATCCAACTTGCTCCTACAATACCCTGTTTTAGAGAAGCAGAGTGGATCGTAAACCCTTCGCTTGTTGAAGAGGAGCAAAGTGGATCGTAAACCCCTGGCTAGCAAAGATGTAGAGAAGCAGAGTGGATCATAAACTCTTGGCTAGCAAAGATGAAAAATTGCTATACTCTTGTCATTCAAGTAATACATAAGCCTGCGCTTTTTCATAAAATTTGATGTTACCAACACCCCGATTTCCCTGTAATCTGTAATATAGATAATTCATTAACCGGTTAAATAAAAATTAGTTGTAAACTTTTAATCAATCTCGAAAATACATTTATACAGTTTATTCAACATTATGTGAATATTCTTTAGATTAATATATTTTTTTAGATTGAAGTGATAAAAATTAAGAATGATCATGCATGGCTTATATAAACCTGTATTCTCAAGCCGAGGACATTTGTATCATTTTTTTTTTGGGGGGGGGGGGGTTAAATGATCAAAACAGTGAATGTAACTTACTTAGTATTTATTGTAGTTATTAAAAATAATTGGATATTTTTCATCTTTCGCCAAACACACATTAAATTGTGAAGGAAAAATAAATTCGTATAATTTTTCAGGAATGCAGCATTGGATATCCCTTTCCATATATGTTAAAATAAACATTAAGTTTTATTATACTTTTATGTTAAATACTGATATCTAATTGGTTTAGACGCAGTTGGTAATCCGTTCTATTACCCTCTGCGTTAGCAAAACACTTGGCAACGGGTAACACAACGAACTGTTACATGCGCGTAAATTATGCGCGTCCGGTTCGCCGTACAATTCACTTTATTTCTATAAAAAAAGCAGTAAAATCTTCTTTAAAAATAAGACATTCAGTATAATCAAATAAATAGTGCCTGTTTGGGACGATAACGGTTGAAATTGACACCCCTCGAAAACCATTGTCAACCTCCGTTTCGCGTCGGTTGATAATGGTTTTCTCAGGGTGCCAATTTCAACAGTTACCCTCCCAAACAGGCACTATTTATATATTGTGATATATTACAGTTGATATTGTTTTCGAATAAATGAGTACCCCCCCCCCCCCTCCCCTCCCAGACACATACACCCTGCTCCCGGATTAGGAGTTTAAGTTTGTCGAAAATGCTGGAATTATAGACATGATTGCCGTATTCTACCGGCCTTAAGAAAATGCGTCACAACAGTCCTAAGTTCCTATAAAATGTGATTTTGTAGCATTAGGATGGTCTTAGGACAAGGTGTGTGCTCTCCTAAAGCTACGAGAAAGATATCGCGGTATATACATAGATTTAGGAGTGCTTCGAGAAACTGACTTAGTTTAGACTAAGACGTACTTAAAACGTAGTCCTAAGAGACCTTTAGGAACATGTCAACTGGGGCTTACTTAAAATAAAACGAATCATCATTTTTATGTATGATATGAAATTAATAAACATGTACATCGAAATATAAGTTATCTTCATATACCAATCTTGAGTTTATAAAAATGCGGATTTTGGAGTAATAAAGGCATCTACTTTTTTATTGCTACAAACCTACGTATCAGCACGAATGAGTAACGAATGAGAACTAAATGTGAAATACACTATAGAGTAAGTATTTAAGTGCTGTTTAAAGGGGCATGGTCTCGATTTTGGTCGAAAATTATTTTTTCAATTTTAATGTTTACAATGCTTCAGTGAAGCATTAATAATAGGAAACCAAATTTTGGGTGTCATTTGTTGATTTATAAGCGAGTTACAGAGTTTACAATTCTTCGCTATGTAAACAAAGCTTTTGTTTACATTTTAAATGTTGAAGTGAAAATTCCAGTTTAAGACCTCAAATGAATGTGTTAATTATTTAATTTATTAGGAACTGTTTATTTATGCTTAAAATGAATAAGAAGATAAACAAATCAGCTTGAAAAAGAATTTTTACTGGTATATTGAACCTATGTAAACAAAAACAGGGCACGAGCTTTGTTTACAATACGAAGAATTGTAAGCCCTGTATCTTGCTTAAAACTAAATGACTGGCACCCAAATTTCATTTCATCATTAGAAATGCATTCCTAAAGCATTGTAAATAATAAAAACAGAAAAATAAAATTTGACCAAAATCGTGACCATGCCCCTTTAAATCATCTTATGCGTAATTGTTTTCTTTCGTCCTACAGCTATAATATTTTACATAACTTATACCGATCTAGTATTGATATCTGTCACAATTATGTTCCAACCATACTCCCATACTTTTGGTTGAGTTCTAGTATCTAAATTTTGTTTGAAATGTATTTTCATACTTTCGAGTTATTTATATATTTTTGCTTGCATGAGTGGTCACTGGGTGTAGTAATACTACTGGAGAAAACCTGTTTAACAGGTATTATTTATTTTTAAATAAACTTGCTTAGTGGTTTGAAGAGTGAGGTTAGATGTATTCTGGGCGACACGCTGTGTGGACGTGTCTGTACTCTTGGTGAGATATCTTGGGCGTTTCCCATGCTGTGTGATCTTGGGAACGGCATCCCTGTGTGGGCTTATTTGTGTGAGAGAGATACAACCCAGTAAGTGTTACATTTTTTCTATTTTTATGGTTGATATTAATTCTGCATTGTGAGTAGAGTTAGACTACAGGTATGTGAAATTGTAATTTAAATAGCTGTTATGTTACGGTAGCCCAGAATTGTAATATACTGCAGCGGTGTGTTTAATGAGTCAGTATATGTATCTAATTTCAAATAGGTGTATAAGAAAACTTATTATGCCACGTTGTTCGATATTTAAATAGGTGACCACGGAGTGGGCACGTGCACGTGGTGGACCATGTTATATCCGTGGAAGGACTTATGGTGGGACAATTAATATCCAAACCAAAAACTTATGCTTTCCCACTCTACGGAAAACTTACCTTATGTGAGACGTCTTGTCGAATGCCATCTAGTCCATCCGATAGAACTGATGTCAACAACCTCCTAATTATTGTATATTTGTAAATAAATTGTGTTTGTTTTGTAAATTTTGTTTTGTTTGACTTACAAGGACCATCCTTTTACCAGATTGGTGAAATGTGTTAAGAACCTAGTATACAATTTGAATGCAATTGTGACAATATCTATATACCGTGTGCCAACATCGATACATAATGTTTTTTTCTAAACGGTGTGCTCAATTCCGATCTTCTATTCATTCAGTTCAGTAAAAACAGCATATAGCACTTCATTTTTCAATGATACTTCATTAATCACATTTTTATCACAAAGTAAGGTGGGCAGCCAGTTTAAATTCACTCCCATTATAGAGTTTTTGCAACGCGGACCAAAAAAATTGAATTTCATTCAACATTGGAATACCATGGGAGTATCTCCGACGGATAAGGAATTTCCAGATCCGAGAACAATTACTTCCAGTGTCGTGCAGGAATACAACGTGATTTATAAGTGGATGATTTGCAAAACATGGAATCCAATATTTATTTCCTTTTTCAAATTCCTTTAAAGTTATTTAACTTTCTTGTGATAAATTAGTGCAATTTATCATGTTGGTTTGGGTTAAAAAATATTGGGTTAAAATTGGCAAGAAATGTTATAATAAGAGGTCTAAGTTCCCAAGCGTCTTGTTTAGTAATCGAAATTTGACACAATGCCAAAAGTTTTTTTTTAATTTTATATCACGTGCAATACATGCTGAACAATATTGCAACGGCAAGAAACATCAGAGGCGAGTTCATGGCTGCGTTCAAGATCGTAGCTGCTACGAAGGACTACATAGTTGAACGGTAAGCTAACCTAGCCGCTACGTAGATATTCGTAGCCTAAATATTTTATGCTATTAAGCATTAAATTCAAGATGGCCACCGTAGTTACCACTTTGTAACAAACATAAAATCTATTTATTTAATGATATTTTATTCATCCTTTAAGTGAATATATATTTCCGCTTAAAATTAACAAATTATGTCGATGTAATTAATCTTTAGTTGAATATTTCCAACTTCAAATCTGAGACCTAGCGGTCCGTTCAATAGACCTAGATATCTACGACTAGCGGCTAGGCTAGCAGCTACGATCTTGAACAGCCGGGTGCTCGCGAGAGCTCGCGTGAATTCACAATAGCAGCAAAGCAAATTTGGTCGTGCGCTCGCAAGCACTTGCTCTGCTGACCTCGTTCCGCAGAGCTGATGAAGAGATTTGGAGAAGAACAATGCTCAGTCAATTGAAGATTATAGACTGACGATCGCTTGTTGATGAAATTCAATTATTAAAGGATTAATTTCACACAGGAAGAAAGAGAACAATAATTAAATAGTTCCAAATGTATAGTACATATTTACTATTAACTGTTGTTATATTCAGTAGTATATTCTCACCATATAGCTCTATATAGACGAATAGTCAATAATGTTATATTAGCTCGTCCGAAAAATATTGACCGGTCAATCAGTCAAGGCAGGTAAACAACGGACGCGCAATGCGACGCTTCGCTTTCATAACGGGGATATGGAATTGCGAATTATTGTGAAGTAAAATCAGGTAAAACATCTTGAGCTTACTTCCTACGCACGGTGGAATATCACCAGTGACCTTTTGATGCCGGCGATATTTTGAAAATAAACTTTGCGCAAAATTAAATTTGTGAATTCTATGTTGAGTCAATGAAATTATGGCGATCTGTTTTCAAATCCTTTCTTGATTTTTGGTTTGTTTCTTCATATAACAAAACAAATGTTGACTGTGTTTTCGGGCAACATTGATTCGCGTCGGGCAATATTTCGTCCCTTTGGACTTTGCCCTCAACCCCGGTCAATATTGTATAATTGTACGTGGAGCAGCCCAGATGTACATATACTCGATAATCTTTTTTGATAGGTGGGTTCTAATAACTCATATTTCATCGGATTAAAAGAAAATCTGGTCTCTGAAATAGCACTGTAGTGAAGATATATAGGGTTTCCTAAAATGTACTTTCAAATAATGACCCTTTTGATAACTCCTTTCCCCTCCCCGAATCCCCCACCTACACCAAATCCCCTTCACTTTATAAATTTCCTATAATATCGTCCTGCGTAGAAATTGAAAACAAGTCTTTCTATACTAGCATATGCGTCCCCTCCCTCAAGATAAAATTCTAATTTGGAGGGGGTGGGGGGCTGACTGCTGACACTCTTTTAATTGTTCGATAACCGTTCACAGCTTGTGCGCCATGGTTTTCATTTACATGAACAGAATAATTTTTGTTATATATATTTTTTTTTAAAGAAATGGTTGCGTTGTAATTTTTTTTTATTTCAGTTTGGCATAATTCTCTGAAACGCTGCAGAAATATCCCGCGACTTTAGAGGTACCTATAATCAAAAAGAGTATATTGATCTCAAACATTGAGTAAAGTTTAAAAAAAATTGAACTCGTATTAATCTTATTGTCGAATTGTGTTAAGTCTATTTTCTCTGTCGCAAATAATAAAAAATCAACATTTAATCAGGACCAAACCTCTACATCTAGCTGTAACATTAATCCTCTCGTCGACGTCATAACATAATCCCCACCCCCCCCCCCCCCCCGGCAACGATAAATATAATCTCATTCAATTATATATTTGTATACTTGCGTATATGAAATATACCATAAAACTTTCGTTTTTGCATTTTATTTCACGAGCTAGGGTCTCGACATTTCGAAACAATCCTTTTTTTTTTAAAATCCAGCATTTGTAAAAAAAAAAATGTGTGATTATATATCTTATAATCAGTATCTACTAGCTAGTTCACATGCACTAGTTGATTATGAGTTATATACAGTTACTCTGTTATGGTAATTAAATAATTACGGGCGGATTTAGTCAATTTCCCTCCATGTTTTAAAACACGCGTTCTGTGCTTTGATCCATAAAAATTCCCGGTTCCGATTGGAGGGGGGAGGGTTAATACTTTTTCTTGCCTAAAGGGTTGTTGGGGGTCAGGGTCTTTTTATGGGGTATTTACTATTTTAAAAATAACTGGGGAGGAGGGTTCCAGAAAACCTCATATTTTTCTCTAAAATTGCGCATACATTGGAAAAACATTTAAAAAAAAAAAGAAAAAAGAAAACCAACAGCTGAAAACACTAAAATTAATATTGTCACATAAATATTGCCTTTATTGCGCGTCTATATGAAAATCTCGTTTTATGTATCGTTTATATAGTCAGAAAAAAAATAATACAGATTTGATTATAGGAGATGAATTCAACCTGCACTCTCGCTTTTATCATCCAAGAAAACAATAAATGTTGGAAAAATAGAAGTTGAACAACCTTTCAGTTCAATGTTCTTATACATACTCCAAGACATAGCTACAGACATAACTAGGGTATAGATCTCTTTTTTAAGCATTTTATTTTACACATCTTTAGTCGAAAATCAATAAATACAAGAAAATCTTGCCGATATCATGACACTGCTGCAGACAGCATTCTTTCTGTTGGCACCCTATCCCCTATCACGTATATACATGACGTACATGTACTACTTGAAATATGATATACATGTAACTATTGCAAAAATCAAACTATATATAGTTATTTTTATATAATTATGTTTCCGAAAATAGTTATATTCTTTATCCTTTATCAGATCTATACATTATAACATAAAATTATACCTAGCATTTCTCCTGCCTATATATAGAGCAAAATATTCCAAATAATGCAAATACCGGTACTCATAGAAATGGGAAATTTTTGTCGTCTTTGCAAAATGTTTGGTTGGGGGATGTAATTTGATCTCGTAGATTAAATTGTGGAATGTTATATAAAACATTAAACAGTATAAGATTTCACGAATTTGGCACCTGAGTTAAAGTAAGATTTAAGAAATAAGGAGTCATTCTTTAAGTATTATGATTATAATTTTGGTCGGGGCGTTGTCAAATCCAATAACGCCCGAATGGCTTTATGATAGATTTCATCCGCCCCGAACGAAGTTATGGCCTCATGATATTAATTATCACTTATTTAATTTTCAGCAATTGTACGATTAAATATTAGAATACTGACGTATTTACATGCATGTGACTTTCATTTCTTTTAATTATGCAAACCCGGCTTAAATTACGCCCCAACAATACCTCATTAATTTTGAATTTATTTGACTGTACATTACAAAATCGATTCGTAATATTATCACAGACAAAGAAACAAAAGTGTAAATATCTCCAACAAATATTTGGTCGGTTCACTTCTACTATGCACGTGCACAGTTTTACCTGGTAAAAAAACCAGATGTTCTTGTGATCTGGGGTTCGAATTCAACTGACGAAAAAAAATTGGAATACCTAAGATTTTGATTTAATCATGCATATATTCTATAAATTTGCAATAATCTATTGTTATAAAACTAAAGTTTTTATTCTTTGGATATTATTTGTACTTAGACTAAAGTTTCATATCACATCTGCCATATTATGCAAATTTACACATGTAGTCTCACTGCAGTTTCATGCATGTCTTTCGTTAAAACATCAGAGAGAGAGAGAGAGAGAGAGAGAGAGAGAGAGAGAGAGAGAGAGAGAGAGAGAGAGAGAGATTTTTCCATGTTTAATAATTAAAAGTGATTTGAAAGTTTAGTTGCAATAGACAAAAAAATCAGTATAGGAGATATAACTCTGTTAGATCAATAAATTATTAAATAAAATATATCAAATAATCTTTTGACCCATGTGAACTCAGCAATGTATATTACTAGATGTTGTTGCAAGAGAAGAATATTTTTCTTTTCATTTCATGCCAGGCCTACATAGACATTTGCTTAATTTTAAATTTCAATCCCTATGTTATATAAATATCTCGTAAGCATGTGAACACAAAAAAAATAAAAATAAAAACATATCTCTAGTTCAGTTTCTACATGTGTATCTTATTGATATTCATATCAAAATTTATCTGTAACATGCATCACTTATATTGGTGAAGCTGAGTTATAATTATGTCCAACATTTGTATAACAAAAACCCCTAAAAATCTTTAAACAGGATAAAAAGTCACTTTAAATTCTTGCAAATAGAATTTATTCTACAATGCATTTAATTAAACACTTTTCCCACAGAATAACAAAGTATTTGAGACATCACAGTTAGCTGTTGTCCTGAAACATTATGTTTGAAATGAACAAAAATTCTGGTTATTCTATAAAATCCTAACAAAATAAAATATTCATTAAAATCTTTTTTTTAAA
Organism: Magallana gigas; assembly: GCF_963853765.1. Taxonomy (NCBI): domain Eukaryota; kingdom Metazoa; phylum Mollusca; class Bivalvia; order Ostreida; family Ostreidae; genus Magallana; species Magallana gigas. The sequence goes on from NC_088856.1 coordinate 37,011,842, forward strand.
TAAATATGCTCACAATGACTTTAAACAATGATAGTTTCATTTGAACTGTGTTGAAAATATACTTTCGCCCCTGTCGTTGTCACTCGTTGACACTTGTAAGGAATCAAAATCAAACTGAGGCATTTCCAAGGGTGGAAGTTCCATGTCTGGAATGGCCAAGCCTCCATGTACTTCATCAGGATATGAATGTCGTTTTGTTCTCTCTGATCTAAACACCTTATCAGTCAGATATCTGTTGTCTTTTTTAGAATTATCCAAGTCTTTATGTAATTGTGAAACCTCCTTCTTCAGTTCAAAGTTTTCTTGCATTAATTGGTTGATCACAAACTCATAATCTTTGTCAGTGCCTGGTAAGGTGACATTTTCCTGAAAGGCGTTATATCCTACATTGTTTTCCTTTTCCACATCTTGGTCATTTGAATGTTTGTTCTTCAGCAGCAGATGTCCAACAAGCGAGTCAGTCCCGGCAAGAGCCTGCATGACCCTGACATTGGATTCCTGAGATAGAGAGTCGTTTACAAAATGATTGGAGCTGAACAGTAGCTTAGCTTCTGTCTGAGTTGACTGGTTCCTGAGTTCTGGCCCTTTGCTTGCTAGCTTATTGTTCAACTTTTCGATTTTTTCAATTTTGACCTGAATGGCTTCTTGTTGTTTTAGATGGAACTTGTGTTGGAGGTGTATGGATTCTTGTGCATATTGAGATGGAGAGAGTTGCAGGGCCTGTAGCAGGTGCTCTGAAAGAGAGAAAAAAAAACTCAACCTTGAGCATATACTGTGGTTTCATTAATATTCAAGGGTATCAATTTTCGTGGATGAAGTGAAAATAATAGTTTCAAGGATAGGTAAATTCCTGGCCAATAACCCTATCACTACAAAATGTTAATAGAAATTGCTTTTCGATGAACATTTAATTTCGTGGATCAACTAAACAACGAAATCCACGAAAATTGGTATTCAACAAATATTGATGAAACCACAGTATCATCATTAAAGACACACAGATGTCCCTCGATTTTATATAATTTTCCTTGATATTTTATTCCTTATTTTTTAACATTTACACCTGTTAATTCTCAAAAAATCATGGTACATAAAGTACCAGGCTCTTTTCGGGGCTAGAATATTTCAAATTTTCCTTAAAATAGCATGCAAAATGCAATCGAATGTTTATAAATAAAGTTGTACTATACATTTTTGATTGAACAATTTATATCTACCGGTAAATAAAAAAAGAATTATATAAAATAAAAATATAATTATGAAATTATTAAGTAGAAATCTTCACATTGTGGCGATAGGAAAAAATAGAAAAAAAGGAAGATAGGTTGAGTCTGACCTAAAATGTATGATTGACCTTAAGTGTTAAATCAATCTTCTTCGAACTGGTTATTATTCTGCTCCAGTTATTAAAAATCTAATTCATAAAACACATTTTCAAAAATGCAGAGGAGAATATGTATATATCAGTAAATATATTTTGAATTTTTAAATCTAGATTTTGGAGAAATGGAAAAATAACACACAGCTAATGAGAAGCTCTACTGACAAGCTTTTTTTTGTTCTTTTTATAATCATGTTATCTAAAATTAAATCTGTTTATATTACAATATGAGGATTAGGGAAATAAAATTGACTTCCCTGTTACTGTGAATTTGTTAAAAGCGTAAATTATTTGCTGTAACTCTGTTTTACTGTGTCATATTGTGAGTATTATCAAGTTATCCTATGGAAGCTATCTTTTTAAATACATGCCTACCTGCAGCTCTGCGGTGACAAGCAATGGCTTCTTCATACTTCTTGCTTTGTAGAAGATTGTCTGCTTTCCTACCTTGTTGATGAGCCTTAATAGATATTGATAAACTCAATCATTTTTAAAATAGTCACAATAGTTCTCAAGGGCCTGATCATGAGTTATGGTAGAAACAACATGTTTAACTTTTAATATTTTTAACATATTTAACATTTAACATTTTTAACATTTTAACATTTAACATTTTAACATTTTTTTTGGAATTTTTTTTTTTTTTTTTTTGAAATTCAATTTTTGTACTTACTTAATGTTATTAGATATGCAGTTTTTTCTCCTTCAAATTTTTCCGACTTATGCCTGTGTATTATCAAAATGCTATTTTGAAATCTTTACATTGAAAAAATGTTTCTATTGGACATACTGAAACCATTGAGGTAGAGCAAAAGATTTACAGACAATTGTAGCTACCATACAACATTTAATCAACCAGCACTAAGTAAAACAATTATTGCCTCATATAAGGTACCTCACTACACCCAGACTTATACTTTTTAAGACACTATGTCACAAGATGGCGATTTAAATATTTTGTTAAACTTTTTATATTGTTCCGTTCGGTTGTATATCGTCGTAGCTCAGTGGCTAAAGTATTGGGCTTCTGAACAGCTGATCATGAGTTTGCATCCGCTTGGAGCTTTTGTAATTTTTGAAAATGTAAATTTTTATCCAAAATTGCACATTTTTTTGCTTATTTGACTTAAATACTTCTTATCCATTATGATATATATCATAATCAAGTAATTTTCTGCTGATTTGAGAAAATATTTCAAGGTGTAGTGAGCCACCTTAAAGGCTGGATTACACTAGGGCTGGGACGATATTGTACTGAGCCGATTCGGTACATATCACGATACATGAGATGCAATACGATACATATCACGATACATTGCAATGAAATGAAAACATGAATAAAAGTTTAAAATTTATTCAACCTGCCGATGTATTAACTCATGTCCAAAGTTATTTTGTTATATTCATAATGAGCGTTGCACAATTTACAAATTACTTTAATCTCGTGTACACTAGTTTTTCATAAACAAGTACTCCAAAAGTTTTCCACACTCCATATTTAGCTTCCTAACAGTTTTGACAATTTTACGAGGTTTTCCGCCATCTTTGTACTTTCATATTAGGCTCGCGGACTAAAAATAGCTGATATATGAAGCTCGGATATTTTTGAAAATTAAAAAAAGTTCGGTAAGGTATCGTAGTATTAATGGTAAATGTATCGATCCAAATATCGTCAAAATAAATACCGCGATGCACCGGTGCATCGGTGGATCTTCCCATCCCTAGATTACACTGAAACATGTACCATAAAGTCATTACAGATGCTTGAACTATCTATACAGAGGGTGAAGCAATCTCAGCAAAGCCCACTGGCACTCATTAGAGCAAAGCTCGGCTATATATAGACAACACAAATGTCTGGATGATACAGACTAAAATCTTGTCTAAGATACTTCACGGCTATGTTAAGGCTGTCAGAAGCTAAATATATATCGAAAAATGATACTATTTTGATTATCAAAAAATACTTTAACCAAATGAGTCTCTTTAAACTTTTATTACATAAGTTAACAGTGGCATCCAACACTATATATTTGATATATTTTTGTGACGTCATATATTTTTCTTAAGCACGTGACGGGTGTATTCTAACACGGTAAAAACTCTATAAAAATTGCATCGGCACAAGTGAATAATGACATTAAATCAAAAATATTTTTATGAAAAATCCTTCGATAAGTAATGTATTTTGCAGTTCTTGCTTGGGGTTCATATAAATATTTCGTTTATTTGAAATATTGTCAAAACATTTCGCACTGCCATCGAAATTGGGCACATTTTTACATTTTAGACTCGATTTACACAAAATCGGGTCAATCGGTAGGTTTCCCCCAGCAAGATTCACATTGGTACTTATTTTCTCTCCCGATTTAACGAAAAATATACTAAGATTGTTTTTATCTTTCACTTGCGCCAAGCCGTTTTTTATATGCATATACATATCACCATTCATTAGATTACACGTAGCAGGGAGAGTCTCAAAACCATTAGTTTATGAATAGTTATTTACCTATTACGAAGCTTTAAAACTGTTGATTTTTTTTATACTCTATATCGGTGATATTGAATTTAGTATCACTAGCATTTACAACAGTGTCTATGTAAAGGAATGAAGTGGTTTTATTATGCACAATGAATATCACTTATTACGTTACGATACATTCCCTAAGAACGATCGAAAGGAATGCAGATCGTGACGTCAAAGTTAACTATGACGTCATATCTTATGAAGTACAGACAAGTGACTTTCTACATATCGCTGTGAAATTTATTGGGCAGCCTAAACATAGCAAGTTGTTCATGTCTTATTAAAATCGTGTTATTGGTTTTACTCTCCAAATGGTCACACAGTAAAACATATTACTAACACAGGAAATACAAATCAGACAAGCTTTCACAGTGTCATCACAATTTTTAGCATTGCTTACACTTTTCTCAACAACAAAAGGTAAAATGGAAAAGAGGCATGCCCACTGTCCCCTCTTCCTTTATTTTTATATATAAAGTTTGTCATCTTCAATGCAATAGGCCTATACATGTACATGTATTTTTTTTTCTAAATGGATAATCTTTTCATGTGACATCTAAACATCATTGACTCCACATCTACCAAACTTCTTTTTGTGCAATTAGCTAATGAATTTTTATTGCTCAGTCTACCAAACCAACGAGTGTAAACTTTTATGACACACCCACAACTTCATTCTTAAGTTCGATCGATGACAACACCTGACCATATATTTAAAGCATGTCAGCGTTATAAAGGCTTGTAACAACGCGCATATACCAAGAAGTTACACAGACATGTCAATCTCTATGTTGTTTAACGAAATCGAACCACACAGTCAAGCAAAAAAGGACATTATTTACCAAATTCAGTGGAGAATCTAGGGAATCCATTAAAATGCAAACCGGAAGCAGGATGAGGCGTCTGTAAAAACTAAACCGCATCTGATTAACTCAATTTTTTCCGAAATTGAATGACATTATGATTACACGCATCGCGCGTAGGATCTGATAACATACATTTTGTAGAGCACTGACAGATTGACAATAATTTGTGAACCATTGAAAAATTGTGCTGAAAACTCCAGGATCGATAGTATATTTGATGCCAAATCGTTTATTAAGTGCGCTATTAATACCTCTTTTAAAAATCTAATCCACTCTCTTTTCACGTAGATACATACAGTTGCTCTAAATTTTGGTATTCGATCCATAATAGCCCCAGATTCAATAAATCGGGATGCATAACAGATATGTATGTATGTACTCATTAAAGTAGACATAATTTTCAGGATTAGGTATGATTTTTGTAAGTATGTAAGAGAGGAATAAGTCCTAATAAATGACTTTTTCCTGTTTTTGAAGAGTTGCTACTTTACCGTCCATTAATCTATAAGAATCAACTTTTAAAAAATCTATATGGTATATATATTTTTTTCAAAAGTTTTTCATCAGAACACTTATTGGTATTCTTAGTATTTACTTTGTTATTTTAAAAAAAAGTGCTGGTCATCACAGACCTTATTAATGCAATCTTCATTAATTAATTAGTACTGCTTAGGTAATAACTTTTTTTCAAACACTTTTGGTAAATCCTTTTTTACTCTAAAATGCTTCGAATTATTTAATGCAAGCATTTAATAAACGATGGTTATTCATTGTTAGAAGATTAGGTCCAAATATGGATCGGATACATAAAAGTTTGACTTTTTTATCACGAGAGTATATCTACAGACAAAATTCAAATTTTTATTGGTCACTATATAACAAGTTTAAATTACAGAAACTAAACAATAGCCATGATGTGCCAATAAACCAGGTAAACATTGAATATTTTTAGTAAATCTTTTAATATAACTTTATTTTCCTGGGTTTAGATTAAAGTTGCAATCGATAGGAATCACTCCGCCCCCTCCCCCATCCAGTCTTGAAATAAAATGTAATATGCATTTATTTACGATTAAGAGTTGTCATTTAACATATTTGATTACTGAATAATACAATAGATATTGTTATACTTTCATGTTAAATACTGAAATCTGATTGGTTTAGACGCAGTTCATAATCCGTTCTATTACCCTCAGCGTTAGCAACGCACTTAGCAACGGGTAACATTAAAAATTGTTACATGCGCGAAAATTATGCGCGTACGGTTCGCCGTAGAATTCACGTTATTCCTATGTAAAAGCAGTTGTTTTCTTTAAAATTAAGACATTCAGTATAACAAAATAAATAGTGCCTGTTTGGTAGGATAACAGTTGAAATTGACACCCCTCGAAAACCATTGTCAACCTCCGCTTCGCGTCGGTTGACAATGGTTTTCTCGGGGTGTCAATTTCAACTGTTACCCTCCCAAACAGGCACTATTTATATAATGTTAAAAAAAAAAGCTCGTCACGACAATATAATACTTAATATGGGACAATTAAACAGCCCAAAGACGAAAATGTTTGTAATTCTTATGCAATGTCATGTTATAAATTTTGAATTTACCGGTTATCAATAGATACAAAATTTACCACATGACAATGTATTTACTGCCACCCGGTAAATTCAAAATTTTCAACATATGACAGTAAGCTGCCATAGAAATGATTAAGGTCACATATACATGATATATGTCAAATTGCCTACTCTTCTAAATATATCATGCCAGTTGCTTTTTTATTTCAGTTTTACAAAGTATTAAAGAAAAAAGCTTGGTTTTCAGCATTTACTAATATATCGAATACGGAATCATTCTGTATGTATTTATGTGATTAAATACCATCAGGCGTGATCAAATCCAATGCAGCCCTAAGGGCTTTACAATAGATTTGACCACGCCCGTACGTATATGTTTGATCACCTCATGATATTCAAAGAAGGATTTTATTTTCACCAAATATGTATATGCAATTCAACAGTAATTAAATTATTAACATTTCTACCTTATTTCATTTCGTATAATTATGCAAATGAAAACCAATACGTCAATTGCGTCATGGGTGAAATGTATCGCGCTATATGGTGCAAACTTGATTCGAAGTGTTATCACAGACAAAGATTGGAAAATGTAGATATTAGTTAATATGAATAGCTACAGAAGCTTAATATATTCATTAAGAAACACGCAAGCCGTGTACAACTTTTGAATAGAGTTTAAATTATGACCTAAAATGCTGAATGCCCATTTTCATATACCGGTATTATGGAGAGGAATGTTCATTTGCTTCAAATAAAATCTGCAACCGACCTTGCTGTTGGAAACCAATACATGCATTGAGTAAATGAAGTTATACATTAGATACCTCTTAAAAATTGTCAGAACATAATTATATACTTGCGTCTCAATGTAATTAAATAGCAGAAAAGAAATAATACGACTTCAATCGCAACTTCTCGGGCCTTTCCGGCAAGCTCGGAAATTTTCCGAGCTTGCCGGAAATTTAAGGCCCGAGATGTTGCGATTGAATACGACTTTAAAGTTTACTTTTCTTATAAGGTGATTCTTGTATGAGGGACGTAACTATAAGAAATCCCAGAACCATGCACTGTAAATTAATATTATATCAAATTTTATTACACAATTTGTATTAACATGCACAATAGCTTATAAATACACAAAGTGATATATCATTGTACTAGCATCCAAAAAAAGTATCGACCAAACGCGATATACCATATGCGTATACTACATGTAAATGCATGGACAAGTTCATCTAGGTTTGCTAATATGAAAGATGGTGTATAAGATTATTGATTTGATTTAAAGGCAAAAAATATAAAAATTAACAATACATATATACATGTATTCTGTAAATTTATTCGATATATAGTGATAGATCTGCCCTTGTATATGTATTTCCCGTACGATTTTTATTGTCATAAAAAATAACAAAACGTGAACGAAATATTAAAATAAAATAGAGGTAGAATCTAAGTACAGGTTTATGATATGATCGGCAAGCGAGTTCAAACAACTTGTACTCATATCTTTAGCATTATGCAGAATTGTTTGAAACTTTCTCTCAATTGTTGTGCTCGTATTCCAATCCCCAAAATATGAAAAGGACCAAAGAAGAAACGGCAATGAAAATAAAAAAGAAAACAAATAAAATTTGATCCAGGGAACTCGCAAAGTCCTGCCATGTTATGACGTCACCACCACAAACAACACCAGCGTCATCATCTGGACTCGGGTCCGAATCCACCCGTCTGTTATTTCTAGACAATCGACCATTTTCTCGTAACTCTTCTCCTTTTGCGGCTGAAATGCTGACACTGTGCTTGCGACGGCAACAAGACTTTGGGTGTTTACCGCAGCATGGGATCCTTGCTAACCAAGAGGCAATTAATTGATTTGGTACAGGGAGACATGTTACTCTCGTAGTCGGCGATTCTGGCGATCCAAATCACGAACACGATGGAGAATGTGGATGCCGTGAAAATAGCCACCAAGTACACCGCTGTAAAAGAAAAAAAAAACGTGTCGCAATTTTAAGACGGCTGTATGGTATTGGCTATTTTTTGACTTACATGTAATTAATTAATCTCCTTTAGAAGGAGAGCTTTGGAAAAAAAAATATAAACGAAAATATTCAAACTTTAAAGCTACATGTATAATACTAATATCGGTTTTTTTTCCTTATGAAATTGTAGTTTTTTTGGCTCTAAAAGTAATATCTAAAATTTTAAGGCAGACCTGATTTCTGATATGTTGACTATCCGGCCTCCTTAATAAAAGATCAAAATTTAATGCTTTAATTTGCCTCCAATTCATTAATGCAAGCGCATTCAGTTGACAAACAATGTCACCCTTAATGCATGTTAAGCCACAGTATAGTACACAGAATAGATATGACAAGATCGAAGCTACATGTAAATAATCCCAGGGAAACAGGAAACGTTACTAAAATTTGATTAGATATTGATTTACGAGTATACATGTACGTAAGGATTATTAGAAGTGAGAACATATTAAATATACGTGGAATAAATGGAAATTCGTGTAACAGCAAAATGGATTCTTCTTTGAAATTATCTTTTATAAGATATGTATGCATATTCACTAATCAATCACGAATTTCTTGAAACTATATAAAAATTATACATTGTACCGTTACTTTCTAATTTTGATTGGTTTGTACTTACATAAATAGCAGACAGACACAGACGTACTCGGTACGTTTGCGGCGATCATACTCAGGTACACGGCGTAAGACAAAAGCACGGTCAGCGAGTACGCAATCCTGTCTGACACCTCTTTCAGCTGGTACACGAAAGGAATCAACATGCCCACCAAGAACACTGGAAACACCGTGTTAAGGATGTGAAACAAATGGCGCCTTTCCAGCTCGATTCTGAAGCTGTGACTAGCGAACTTGAGCCCCTTTCTCGTCTTCGCCATTTGTTGCCCGGAAGTAGATGAGCCGCTTACGGCAACGATCTTCCATTCTCCGTTGATGACGTAATCAGAAAGGTCAACGGCTTCGGGGTCAAACTCAAGGTCGATTTCCCCTTGGGTGTAGCCGCCGGTGGTTATCTTCATAAAACAGACTTGCTTGTCCAGAGGGTAGTACGTGATGTCACATTCACATGACACCTTGAAGATCCCGTATGTATCCCGCAGTATCTCTCCGTTTGGAGTGATTCTCATCGGCATGTTGGAATCGTTCAGTACTGACAAATCTTCCACACTACAAATAAAAACGGACTATTGGCAGTGGGTATGTAAAACACATGTGAATGTCATTCAGCGGATTTTTTTTTTATTTTACAATTTTAAATCTCCCTCTCTCTCCTCTCTCTCTCTCTCTCTCTCTCTCTCTCTCTCTCATCTACATCTATTTGTACATTTTCAACTGTCTTTGCAAAAGAAATTTAATAAACTCAAGTCTTTTCCTTATGTTAAGCCACAAAATGTACATGTATACCTAATTTTGTAAGGAAAACTTAAAGATGAATTTGCTACAAAACTACCATTGATAATGCGCATGTTAATCAAATTGTAAATCCACTAAGTAAAAGAAAAAAAAAACTTATTTAATGGATCTTACGAATTTTCCACAAATACCGCTGGTGTCCACGTATTCTCATCCGTGTCAAAAATAAACTGAACATGTTGATAGTCGGGTAAATGGTCCCAGGCCAGTCGCTTATCGAACCACTTCTGGAATTTATCGATTGATCGATTATTCAATTGCCTTTTGCCTGATTGATTGACAAAGAATTGAATCAGAACTTGTCGCCAAAAAAAAACTAAAAATAAACCTATAAATTAAAGTATTGCTACATGTATATAAATACACGTAAATTCATAACTGGAGCTATTATTGTATTGGTTATTCTTTCTCTTTATTTTAAAACTATTTAATTATATGGTCCGATTTAATGCATTTTTCATTTTTGTTCACTTTTGTCATTATTGTTAAAACTTACGTAAATGAAAGTTCTCATATTCATAAATTTTAAAAGTTGATATCTATTTATCAGAGATAACAAAATTCATAGAAAGGAAATGTATTCTGGTGGGTCCATATATGTATATATAAGGAATAAGGAATCATTCTTTCAGTATTATGAGGTGATAATTTCGGTCGGGGCGTGATCAAATCCAATAAAGCCCGAAGGGCTTTATGATAGATTTGATCACGCCCCGACCGAAATTATCCCCTCATAATATTCAAAGAATGATTCCTTATTACTTATATTTATATAATTTTTAGCCAATGTACGATTAAATACTTAAATAAAAATAAGCAAACCCCGCTGGCGCCTCATTTTGGCGTCATTTGTATTATGGGTTATATAGTACAAAATCAATACGTAGTGTTATCACAGGCAAAGACACTGGAAAATGTAAATATATATACATACAATTGCACAGAATTGAAAACAAAGTTACTCAAGCATGGGCTCGACCCGGCCGGCATTGTTATGCTTGAGGATTTAATTCAAGTAGATACTGACCATCGACAGCATTCCAGAAATAGACAGGGTTTGATCCACTATGCTCTGAAACAAATACAAAGAAGAGTGACAACTAGTAAAGCAAATCAAAGTACTGATAGTACTGAAAAGCACTGACCCAGCTTCTGCATGTATATAACAGATATATGTATACGCACTATATTTCCTCACACTGCATGACAGTCCCTGCAATGATGTACATGTATGTAAGCACCGTACATTAAATTCACAATAGCCCGTAAATTACATTCACAATAGCCCGTGCAGTTATGTGCATAAACCCCTGAAACTAGCTCCCTAACCAGTTTTAATGATGTATACTTCTGCTTAATTATAGGGGGCGGTTATTCGTCTAACGACAATAAAGCGCTGAGCTATGCTTTGCGCTTAAAAAGGAAATTTTCATATTCTACAAGGAGATCGATTTTGATCTTATTATACAAGGCATTTTTTTTTTTATATTTTAGGAAGGCTCGATGGTCAACAATCGAACCACCAGATCGACCGAAAACTTTTAGATATGATTTGTTTATATATATTATTATTTAATAAAAAAAAACAAATCCGTAAATATTACTGTAACAATTTAAATTTGGGTATTTAACTATATTTTTATATAGAGCTCTTCTTTTAAAGGTTACTTTGATGACCACCTAGTCCCCTTACCTCTTCAGTTATACGTCAAATAACAGACAAATGTAATTCGATGGAGATTCTAGGAGTTGAAAAACACAAAGATAGTCTCGAAGGTCAAGAATGTTTTCCAGACATCAGTATCATGTTCATTACAAATTTGTGAGAAAAACTAATACATAGCAAGTCGTTGATTGCATACAAACCAAAACTATAGTATATGTACATACTAACTCATTGATGCTAATATATATATTTGACCTACATAACGCCGTTTTTATGAAGACCAGCATATTTTTTTTTCGGACTCAGCACACTTAAATTATGATAAAACATTATGCTGGACCAAATAATAATTATTTGTCGTTAAAAGTTCTTTCCCACTTAATTGGACCAGACTGACACAGCAAAAGACTATTACTTGTACGTGATAATTATAAGTCACTGAATCAGATACTATACAAAAAAAAACCAAAAAAAAAAAAACCAAAAAAAAAACAAAAAACTAGACGTACATGTACGTGCAAAGTCATCTATGGTTACCGTATATAATACTTATCTAGTAAATGTACAATGCACGTACCAAGTCGTTGATGGTATACAACACAAAACTTGTCCGGACCATGACGGTAGCTGAAGGCCGCACCAAAGAGGAGTAGTTGCTATTGTATAGTTCAGACAGGAGATTGACTTCCAGTGTCGTTGTGTACTGCGCATGTCCGGAACCCACTAGAAGCTGCAGCACTGTTGATGAGAAAAATAAGAATAATGTGACACTACTAGTAATACGTACGTCAACCCTTTCAATGTTAATACAACAATTTAAGAAAAAAACCCTTTAATTTGGCGTGAATAGGTCTGATTATTAAGAATTTTCAAGATCAATAACAGGCGAAAATTCAGCAAATCAAAGTTATCATTTTTTTCTCGCCTTTTTACTGATTCTTTTATAAATTACTATACATCATAAGATAAGGGAATAATGCTTTAAAATATACATAATGCTATAATAATAATTGTTCTTTGATTGAAATGAAATAAATGAAAACTCCTTTGAGTTGGAGCTATTAAAATGCAACATTACCTGCATAAACCAAAATGAATGATAATTGTTTTCTTCTGCTTGTCATCTCGTCATTATCCACCGAAGGTACCTGGTTTCAGGATGGACTACTTTCTTTGAAAAATAAAGCATAAATGAAAATTCCAATTGCAAAACTATTTTTCAAAAAATAACCATAATTTAAATCTTTCAGTAAACAAGAAAAATGGGTATGTTACTATAATGTTAGTCACTTAACAGAAATATACAAACAAATTTTTTTAATTTTGTAAGGTTAAATTTTCGTTGGTCTAAACGTGAAAATCTAATAAATAGAGCAAACAAACAATTTACTAGCATTTCATCATAAAGTCCGCCATGTTTCGTCTACATGTAAAGGGGTATGTTCACACTTTGAGTTGAAAATTTCCTTTTCTATTTATAGTTTTTGAAATGCTTCATTGGGGATACTTTTAATGGTCACCCAAATCGAATATAAATAATTAATCGATTTACTAGTATATGAAAGATACTTCGTAATGTAAACAAGATCGACTCATGTCGTGTTTTTGTTTACGTTTGTAAAATATATGTGAATACTAGTAAATGTTGTTTTTCATGCAGATTTTTTCCTTTTTAGTTCGTAATAAACACAAATAAACAGTAATTATTTAGTTTTTGTTACATTCAAATATGAAAGCTTGTAGTTTCTCTTCGGACTTAGTATGTAAACAAAAAACATGCTATCACTTTTGTTTACATAACACAGAATCGTGAGCTCTGTATCTCGCTTATGACACGACCATTGAGACTCAGATTTTAGTTTATCATATTAAACAAAGACCCGAAACATCAAAATTGGGGAAAAAAGGGAGAATTGATCATGAAAAATTTCAACTGAAATTCTGACCATGTCCCTTTAAAAAGCGTTTAACAATTTCAAAATGAAAGAAACTTGTAAACATTGCTAGTGGCAGGATAGCTTATTAACAGCCTGCTATTGAAATCTTTATCTATTACAATAAAAAATATGTCTTCCCTTTTCAGATTTTTTTAAAAAACAAAATACAAAAAAAATATGTCTTCCTTTTTCAGATTTTTTAAAAAACAAAATACAAAAATGTGCCTTCCCTTTTCAGATTTTTTAAAAAAAAAATACAAAAAAAGAAGAATATAATACTTACATTATACTTGGGTTATTCTATAATAAATTAATCGTCGAAAGGCTCTCGACTACGATTATATGTAGGATGCAGCAAGGGAAGACATCCAATTACATTACATTGTAGACAAACATCGACTGGCCTCCATGTAACCTCATCCTTGTATATAATTTATCCAATAGGTTGAAATCCTGGTCTCGCTCTTTAGCTTCAGAAAGTGCATCTCAACCCAACGCCACAAAGAGGCTGCCCGTCTAATAACCTATGACCTTGTAATTTTTTTACATCTATAATTTGATGTTGTTTTTTGTTTTTTTTTTTTGAAGCTCGGGGATATTATTTTATTTGGACAAATTTTTAATGATGTTTTCAGTGAAAGCATTCTTGCAAAACTTCTTTGCTTTTAACAACATATCAAGGAGTTTATAGATTTAAATAGTAAAATTCAAATTTATCCAATTAACTCCCTTGGCTTAGATGGCTATTAATGGTGGGATGAACACAGAACTCGCACAAAATAATTATTTAAAAACTGTTGATTTTCATCAAACATTTGTTAAATGTTGTGGAACCAAATAAAATGTTGTGTTGAGTTTTTCAGCAGTAATGAATTTTATCAGGTAATATAATTCAGGATTTTTTTTTTATCGATCTCAGCTTTACTGCTGCAATAATACACTTCTGGAACCTTTACTGTGGGATGAACCAATCTATATATCTCATGAATCGTAGGGTCGTACTTTTAATTTATTTTTGTTTTATATCAAAACATTTGCGTTATGAGCAATTTCATTGATAGTGCGAATATGGGTACTTCTTGTTTGTTTTTAAAACAAACAATGAAATCAAAGCCCTAAGTTTTTCTTTAAAAAATATTTAATCTTTACAGAGTAATTTATTTACGTTTTCCGAGCTCGAATCTTTTCCCTTTAAACTCTCATTTTATTTCTATCTTTTCGCTCTTAAATAATGTATCTTTTGCCATTTTACATATGCATCAAATTCTTATATTATTTTTGAAAAAGTATCTCGATCTGACATAAAGTTAAAATCCAGAAATATTGATTTGATATCCTATCAAAAAGTACACTGTACAGTACTTATAGCCGATGGCAAACCTTTCGTTGAATTATCCAAATTACATATATGTACAACAGTCGTTTTTTGTTTGTTTTTTTTGAAAATTATATGTAAGTAGAATTTTGCAAGAAAACAGGCCGGAAATCAAGTCATCCGGCCATAATACCGATTAAACATTTCCATAATTATTCTATCATATGAATTTCTTCGCAAAGAAAGCAAGATTTTGCATGACCACACACAGAAAATCAAATCATCAGGCCATGATACATGTACCAATTAAGCATTTCCATAATAATTATATGCATTTCTTCGTAAAGAAAGTAATTAAGCTAGATTTTTGCATGATCACATATAGAAAATCGAATCATCGCGCCATGATACCATTTAGCATTTACAATCATTATGTGAGATCATTCTTTCCCCAAATGAATATCGAAGACTCCTGCATGTACTGGTCAATTAACCGTATAATGCCTGAATAAATGCGCGTTATGAAGTGGTGACTTTGTTCAAAGAAATTAACAATTGCAGTGCATAAGATTTTTTATTAAATATTTGCTTTGCTGACAGAACTTTTCATTCAACATTGATAATTTAAAGTCCCTCTCTAATCGAACAAATAAACAATTTTCTGCAAAATTTCAACCCCAAAGGTCTGATGTTAGAATGGGTGTAAATTCTACAAACCAGCAGACAATTGGTGTGTCTGATTTTAAATTACTCAGTAGACACCATAAAACAAGAGGCTAATGCGTTTTTGTGTACTATGTTACGAAAGGTTTGATTGAGATTTAGGACAGATTTTATACCTGTATGGCGCTTCATAAACAATACTAGTATACATGCAAGTTTTTACTGTAGAACAAAAAGTTACAACTAATGCAGGTACAAAGTATGTATATATTATAGATAATAAATATTGTATGGACTTCTATAGGCCAAACCGGTTAGGCGCGTCAGACACGGATTAAATGGTAATGTTAATCAGGAATAGTGTAATTGTCTCCCCAAAGAAAAGTTTCCCCAAAAGTTCACTCAAGAATTTTTAGGCTGAATGGTCGCGGAGCCTTGAACGGTACCAATTTGATCGCCTTCAGAGAAGAGCTCCTCTGTATGAAGCAAAAGGGGAAATATTAAAATTGTAAAGCTAAAAATATTTATTACTTTTCTCTACATTTAACAAAAGTTTATACATGTAACTGTATTAAAGACACAAAAAATGATGTGTAAAATTCCTTGAAAAATGGAAATTCACAGAAAAAATTTAAACATTTTCGAATATAGGTATTAGATCCATCCCCCCCCCCAACCGCAGCAATGGTTTAATTTTCTAAATCCGCGCATGTTACCTGTATTTGGCCATCTATTTTTTTTAATACAATATTACAACAAAACAACTTACCCCAACTAAATACCTGTATTTTATTTCATATTGTGTAACAACGTTTCCGTTAACTTTAAACTTACAATTACAAAACACATTCCACGTTCTAGAGACGCCTTATATTTTGACCAAAGCTTTGCCAACATTTTGACCAGAAAAAAGTCCAATAAATGCCGGGACGGTGTTTTCGAATCCCTCTGTCACTGACTCCTTATATTTTACTTTTCCCTGCAAAGAAAAAAGGAAAGATGGTAAAAGTGAATGAAATTCTCCATATAATACCAAACCTTACTCCCTATTTTGCTATTAATAAAAAAATTCCATATAATTGTTTGATTGAAATTATGTCACAAAATGTTTGGTATCATTTTCCCCCTGATTAGGCCGTTTATAAAATTATTACAACGTACTTACATGTATGTAGCTCTACATATGGGATAAAAGACCATGAAACTTTGATTCTGATACGAAAGTACTGTAAACAAACTTTTATTCGCGTGCGAGAAATTTCCGCGAGATTCGTGAATATTACTCGCCGCAAAAAAGTCCTCGTCACATGGTTGTTATAACAAGACGGGTCTGAAAAAGGCGTGGTCGCGAACATTAGTTGTCGCAGACCAGTTTTTAGTAAATCGCAAAATAAAGTCGTCGCAATTAAACGTTGGTTTACAGTATTCATTTATTGTACGAGTCTGAAATTGGGGGTATTAAATTGGAATGAGGGTTTGCCTTTTTGAAATTTATAAAACTTTATGCAGTAGTTCTATTGGTGTATACAAGGACCATGCATTATGATATTCATGACCTGCTATATAAGCTCAAAAAAGGCTGGATTTGTCATGGCCATGTTTTTAGACTACTGTATATAGTGTTATTTTCGCTCCATGTAATTTTCGCCCTTCTACACCACTTGTAAAAAGTTTCGACCCGATTTAAATTCGCCCAGATACAGTAGTGTTCAAAGAAAGATAATTTGAGACATCAGAATTCGCCCAGTCTTAAATTCGCTCGCTGACAACAAGGGCGAAAAAGGAAGAAGAACTGAATGTATGAGCTAGAAAGCCCTTTAAATACATGTTTATGAGTTAAAATATTTGGAATGCTTCTGTACTTGATAGAAGTTTATGACTGTAAAAATAATGATGAATAAAACTCTAAGGTAGATTCGATGGGTAAATTGTTTACTACTCAGCGTCCTATATATGGACTAGTTTAAGTTTACCTCCTTAATCCATTGAAGAATCTGTTTGAGTGCCTCTGGCCATTTGGCCACGTGATGCCAGCCCTGTATTCCCTCCACGTGCAACATGTTCATCAAAATGGCAGAGTATGGAAGCTCACCTATGAAATATTTAGTCATTTTTTTCCCTTAAAATTGCAGACTAATCCATAATGAAGGAATAAGGAATCATTCTTTTAGTGTTACGAGGTGATAATTTTGGTCGGGGTGTGATCAAATCCAATAAAACCCGAATGGCTTTATGATCACGCCCGACCGAAATTATCACCTCATAATATTCGAAGAATGATTCCTTTTAACTTATATTTATATAATTTTGAGCAACGATTATATAGGTATTTGAATATAAATAAGGAAAACCTGCTTGCGGCCGAATTATACGCCATTTGAAGTTATTGGACTGTATAGTACATGAACAAAATTGATAGTAAAAATTCGAGAAGTAGTGTTATCACAGATAAAGACATTGAAAACGTAAATATTAGTTGATAAGTTCAATATTAAGCATTACGTGTGAAGGAGAGCACGTATTCTTGCGCTAAGCTTTCGATCTACATTATTTTGCCTCTTTTCATTGCCTTCAGTTGTCTAAAACATGACAATGAAAAAAGTACAATGTACTTAATTATCTATGTATTCTGAATTTTAAAAATAAATGTTCATATGTAGTTGTTTTTCTAACAAAATTAAAAATTACAATCTTTTATTCAAAACCAATCGCTACTTCTCGGGCCTTTCCGGCAGGCTCGGTAAAACCCCCCGAAAAGGCCTGATATGTTGCGATTGATTTGAAATATGACACTTGCACTCCCTTTTACATATACCTTTATCTTTGTCTTTCTCCTCCCTATTATATTGTGAAATGGCGCCACAAATGGCGGCTCTTCCGCATTTGTTCATGTGCTTCAGGACGGTAGTTGTGTCATTCCCTCCGACCTGTATAAAACACAGAGGGGTAACAAATAGCCAGTGACAATCGCAACATCTTGGGACTTACTGTCATGCAGTAAAACAAGCTCTGTCTGAAAGATTCCAAGAAGAATGTGAAGTCTGACCGTTGCATTTTTACACTACAGACAAAATCTTACATTATCAAAGAAGCAGTCAATTCCTTTCGGGGCGTGTTCTTTCAGCGCGTCCTCCAGCGGTGTCTTCTTGTAATTGAACACTGCGTCAAATCCAAGCTCTTCTTTCAACCACTTACACTTTTCCTCACTTCCGGCACTGCCGATGACCGTACAATCCTAAAGACGAAGTCAGAAGGTTATCAAAATATACGAACAAGAAAAAACATTGAAGCAAGCGTCAAATGGGCCGCAAAAATATGATTGCTGTATGAATCATCATTGGTTGTTTACATAAAAAAACACACCACAAAAAAGAAAATAACGTGTTGGTTAAACTAATTTTTATGGTTAATTTTGATATATTTTCAGCAACATTTTGAAGTTTAACATTTTATTGTTATTATTAAGAATGGAGTTCGTTACTGTAAGCATTTCTTACGGTAATTATATGACCATTGCCATATTATGAAGTAATGGAGAACACATTGACCACATTTCACATGGAAATATAATAAATACACACAAAAAGTCATTTTATTTGACGCAGAACATACATATTCAACTATATCATTCATATAAAATTTCATGTCATTCAGTTCTTTACTGTTTCAGGTCTTTAGTATGCCCCGTATACCGATCTCGATACATTGTTTTGAAAAGAATGAAAAACTCCAAAATTTTCCGAATAGATTATAGTCTCGAGAAAAACGCGCCTTACACCAGTCTATGGCTTACTTTCCATTTACGAGCAAAACAAAAAATAGGTAGTATTTTTTAAAGGCATAAAACATATTTCTTCATGCAAATTTACTTTTAATTCATAAAAATAAGCATCATGATGATATTAATTCTATAAAAAATAAAACTATCCCGCAGAAACGCAGTTACAATATCTAAATGTATATCAAATAACGGACCGCGTTCTGACGGCCCGTAATAAGATATTGATACGGAGAATTTTGGTTAGTGTTTAAAGCAATATGAGCAGTATTTTTTTTAATTTTATTTTGCAGCAAAAACCTGCTAGTATGATAAGTCTGCATATTACTTAAACTTTTATGATAAATAAGATTTGAAAAAATTATTAATTTTTGTCAAAGGAAATATTTCTCTTCTAAGGAATGTATAGCAAATCAATTTTTGTACAGGACGACAATAATTCAAATCTGCTCCAAATAAGGCTTCTTAACGGCCTTTTCCACAAAAATATTGCTAACAGATATTTAAAAACCATGATATTTTTGTCATTTTAGTAGAAAAGTTCATTTTGGTAAAAAAAAAAAGTCAACATGAAAATTGCAGCTCATATTGCTTTAAATTCATTTTAATATTAATTTTCCTTCATATAAGAAACGGATTTGAATACTGCTGTGTTGTTTTAAAGAGATCTTAAATGTATTGTGCTTACAAATCAATATTTACATTTTCCAGTGTCTTTGCCTGTGATAATACTACGTATCGATTTTGTACTATAGCGGGGTTTGCTTATTCATATCTGAATATTTAATCGTTCGACGGCTTAAAATTATATAAATATAAGTAATAAGGAATCATTCTTTGAATATTATAAGGTAATAATTTCGGTCGGGGCGTGATCAAATCTATCATAAAGCCCGAACTTACGAATTTGTGTTGCACTCTACGATTCTTTATCGTAATCTTAAACTCTATATTGCAATATATACAACTCTTGACTATTCATATTCCTTTGTTTAATTAACCGTGTATGACTTAAAAAAAGATATTATACTATTGCTCATAACATATACCTACCATTCAAATAAAGATCACGTTTATACGACTCCTTAAAAAGATCTAAGAATTAATACAGAGATCTACGATTCAGTCGTACATGTAGTTATGATTACCTTGATCTTAGCGATCTGTCCTACAAGATTGCCCACCGCTCCCGCGGCCCCATTAACGTAGACAATCTCCCCAGGCTTGGGATGACAAGCATCCAAGAAACCGAAATATGCCGTCATGCTGTAACAAAATCCCCAAAGTTAACGTTACTGTAGAGAATTGCATGGGTATGGGAAACTGATGCTTCCATTACGTAAAGCGATGTGCATTAAACTACTTTGCCATTCCTGGATACTAAGCAAATTCCAATCTCTGTACCATAATCATAAGCACGCGAATAATTCATTGTATGAAAATTTTTTATGAAACAATTTTTTGTAAATGCAAATAGCTATTATCATTGTTGACCAACATCTAAATTCGCAATTAGATGTAAAATTAATTAGATGTTAAATTTATTCGCGTGTGAGAAACTTCTACATAGTTAATTCGTCTCAAATCAGTATATATTAATTATAACTTAATGTGTTATAGATATTATACATAGACTTCATATTGCAAACGCTTGTCGTCGCGAACTATTTATCACTTATTTGTCAGTCGCGAATTATAGTTGGCGCGAATTTAATGTTGGTTTACAGTACTTGTTACCAAACCGTTCCCTTTGAAAGAAACCGCAACTGCGTGTGACATTTATAAACAATGTACATCTGCAAGCCGATTACTTACCCTGGCATTCCAAGAGGTCCGAGCGCCAGTGATTTGGACAGATCCCCCATGTCCATGACCTTGTTGAGTTTGGTGGGGTCAGAGAGGATGGTGTGGGTCCTCCAGCCAACCATGATCTGGACGAACGTCCCCACGGGGTAATCCGGGTTCTCACTCTTGCTCACTCTGTAGAAAAAAATTGAAATTGAGATCATGGGTGGGGGGGTTGTGGTGGGGGGTTCGTTGACCGTATGTTCGTTTGATTTCATCGTTTAACATGTTTGTGCAGTCACATATTCAGTCCTATATGCATCAAATGTGTCATAATTTTTTCTCTACAAGGTCTAGAAGTAAATGTATGTACATGCATACGGTATGAACAGGGCAAGCGTCACGTGCATGTTATACTATGCATTGCACGTGAACATGCAGTATAGTGGGAATAACAGACCTGCATTGTTCGGCGTACAATTTTGAATATTCATTTACCTGGCTATTTGTTCACCTAGCATAACAGAGCCGACAGCTACAGGAAATAATCTGAAAAATGAAATGGTCAATAAGAATCCAATGTTTGTCTTAAAAAGAAAAAAAACAAAATAATACATACTAATTTTGTGCTTACCTCATATAGGGATCGACACTCAGGAAAACCGCTTCACAGAGGACTTCTACAAGTATCGAAAGGCAGAGGTATCAACCGAAGTAAAAGAAAATTATTTCTTTAAAATGAAGAACAGAAAAACGAAAAAAGATAGAAAGAAAGGAAGACAGCTGCGCGGACGGAGAGATAGATAAACGGAGAGACGGATGTACATGTGTATATAGACAGACGTAGTCTGAGACAAATACATGTACTAGTAGATGGACAGACATAGCAAAATAACATAGTATTCCCAATCTTCGAACACAAAGAACTAAAAACAAAACGAGGCTTGATAATTATTTAAGAAACACCGAATTGATAATTACAATTATATCGTATGGCGTTCCGTATATTATTTTTTTACCGTTTAAAGACCAAATTAAAATTTAAATCCAAGCGATTACCCAATTGTGTCCCCTTACATCGTAATCCATAGTCGAACAAACAATGAAGATAAAAATATGACAACAGCGTACCTCCCTCTTTTAGTTGCTTGGGCAACTCCTCCGTTTCGAGCTTAAAGTTGGAGGCATCCGGGGGACCGGAGAAAGCCTTAGCGAGAGTCCATTTCTTGCAGACGGTCATGTTTCCTAGAGTACTGCGACTGACCACAGTTTGTTTGCGTGGACTTGTTTGGTTGTACAAAGCATTTATATGGGACGACAATTGGGCGCAAACATTGTCATTACGAATAACTAACTACCCATGCACCGGCCAGTTTAAGATTTTCAACGCAAAACAATTAATTGTTAAATGATCGATCGATCTTATATTTACATTACATTGCATTTGCAATCTCTATAAGATTGGGTTTCTTAGAATTAGCGACGAGGAATTTTTAATAAAGGGGAAAAAAAAGGAAAAACTACAACATTTTAGTCAATGGGTTTACATGTAGTTTTTGCAAAGACTTTAATAATGAGCGATGCTGAATGCTTAGCAACCCAGGGGGCGATGCCAGTTCTCCACTATTTTAAAAAATAAATGAAACAGAAAATAAAAAGTACAAGTCCATTAGTCCCGTCCGGTTGACCAACCCCCAACCCCCCCTCTAGATCTCCGCATGCCGAAAATTTGAGCATTGGCTTTATGCAGTTGCATCCCTTTTTTGTTTGCAGAAAACAAGAGTGGAAAAATTGTATGGTTTCACCAGCATTATTGACATTTTTGATGATCAAAATCGAAGAAATCCCATTATAAAATCAGAAATAAATACGACGTTTACAAATGGACGCGATTTTTGAACTCACTATAACAAATATATCATACATGTATGATACATAATGTACATTGTATCATTATGTACACATTATATGTACTAATATATAGTTATTTCGAAATGTGTAATAGACTGATTTTGATTTGCCCCCACATTTTCTTTAATCAGTTTACCTTCATAGTTCAGAATATGGTCTTTTTGAAATGATAAGCTATATGTACTAGGTGAACTAGTTCGATATAATTATATATATCGCTACTCTATTCGTGCTCGTGAAATAAACGGTTTTATACTGCCTCATTTGTCTGCCACAGATAAGGTCCCGACTTTTCCCTGCTATGATCCGTTCCATCGCATTCGTTTTGGTTGTATTGGCGATCGGGAACCTAGGTTTCTCAATAAACGGTAAGTAAAAAAAATTTATTTTTTCCAAACTGTTGTATTGGTGTTACAGGCACGTAGCATCGTTTGGAAAGTGTGGGGGGGGGGGGGGAGGGGGGGGGGGGGGACTCATGCAAAAAATCTTGCCAAAAAAAATAGGAAAAGGTTAATTAAATGTACTTTCAAAATTCTGAAAATCCTAATCCTTGTGGTGGTGGTGGGGGGGGGGGGGTATACCATTTTACTTCAATTTCACTGATTATTTCCTTATTTTCAATGCAAATTTTTACATGGCCCCATAAAATGGGGGGGGGGGGACAACTCCACCTTAATTCAGTGTTTTGTATGTAAATATAAGAAAAAATCTTTGCTTTTCCAGTGAGTGTTTTTAGGGACTTGTCAACACTCGAACGTCACAGCTACTTATAGCAAAGCACGTCAGTATATTCAACAGTCGGCATAATAAAAACAATAGTGTTGGGTTGTGCATGTACTATGCCTAAATAGTAGTCAGGGTTTGATACATAATGCACTCGCCTCCGGCACTATGTATCAAACCCTGACTACTATTTAGGCATAGTACATGCACAACACAACACTATTATATAAATATTAACTCTCTCAATTTGGGATTGATTGAATTCTAGTTGAAACCTCTGTTAGAATATAATATTGTATTATATGTATATAATATATGCATGTACAATAATTGCACAGAAAGGGGGGGGGAGGTCAAGTTTATTGCTAGTACATTTACTACAATTGAATTCCTACATGTACAATGGATTATAACGCTAATTGTTGAAAAATTATCAAATTTTTACACCCCCCCCACAAAGCGTAGCTATCTTCATTAGCATTTCTTTACTGTGTAGACGCACCGTGTATACATGTATATTGCTTGACATACTATAACCACGGCCAAGGCCAAAGTTCTAGCTTAAATTACATTATAACAATACCTTGTATTCTAAGTCAAAGGTCAAGATTAAGACCATTAGACTGAGTCAGATACTTATATATAAATTATACTAGGTATTGGTTATTTGCACTGTGTGGTATTGACAATGAAAATATTAATCTACATGTACAGTATATTTAGGTGATCTGCACCTTTTGATTTGAAAAAAAAAACGATGTTAATCGTACTAATAAGGTATTCTTTTCCATAAAAATTTGCTTAATGGTTTATTAAAAAATATTTCTTTTTTTTACGAAAGATTAAAGAAGTTAAATGCGCTATCGTAATTTGGGACCTTCGTATAATGATTATAAGATTATATCGGTATAATATTTGATATTTTAGATCGCAGCGCAGATTGTCCCTTCCCCTGCGTTATAAACGGCCATCACTTCTGTAGGCCCCCGCCTTGCCCCGTCCCCGCATGCCGTGATCCCATCTCTATCCCTGGTCAGTGCTGCGGGACCTGTCCAGAGGACTGTCCCAAGGGGACGTGTAAAGTCGGAAACAAGATGACGTGTTATCCCGTCCCCTGTCCTCTACCACCGTGTGTTAAACCAGTCACTACCCCCGGGGATTGCTGCCCGCATTGTCCAGAGGGTACATGTATATGTTGTATATATAAATACATAAATATGATGAAGTCTATATATATCGCATGCAGTTATTGAAATTTCGCCATACTAATGCATCAAACTTTTATTAATATAATAAAGTCTTTGAGTTATTTTTTTCACATAAGACTAAGATAACTAAAGGTAAATTGGGGTTAACCTTATAGCTCAGCAATTATTGTGAAAAAGAAAAAAATACTAACGACCTGTTGCCGCATTGTTCAGGGTGTAAAAATGTTTGTGCAATTTTAAGATCTACAAAACAGGTCTCCAAACATCAAGCTCCTTAAGGTTTTTCGGTATACAAAATGTATACATCTAGCTTCAGTTTGCTGAACCTGAATTTCCAATTCACTGCAAATGTTTGTGATACACTTTCTTATTGTAAAGACTATACATTGTATAAGTAGATATAGTACCATAGATTACACATCTCTGATATCACTAATTAATTTTATTGTCCACGCTACTTTCCATCCTTGCAGATAACACACGAGAGGAAAGAGAGCAATGCCCCCACCCATGCCTCGCCGGGGGACAGACCTACTGTCACCCCGTACCGTGCCCCTTCCCGCCGTGTGACAACCCGGTGACCAGTCCGGGGGACTGCTGTCCGCACTGTCCCACGGGCACCGTCTAACGGACCCCAAGCCAAGAATCTCCATCAATAAAATGTTCTGCTGACATCGTTTCATTGTTTTGACTTTTGCTTTGACTTTGGCTGACTTCAAATCACTGTTTTTGATCACAGGTGCTTGTGGACTGGACCGTGCTTTTTATATATAAGGGAAACGAGTGTGAATATAAAATGCCACAGAGTCGTGATATTTCTGTTATTTTTCGACTGGAGACATATATAAGGGGTTGTTAACGATAATTAATAAAAAAAAAAATGAAAATAAAATTGTGAAAAAAAAATAGAAAGGGGGGGGGGTGGGGGGGGTGGTAGTGCACGGTCCAGTCCACAAGCACATGTGTTTTTGATTTGCTGATCTAAAAAAAATTTGATCTCAGTCTCACTTTTCCACTATATGTTCATTTTGTAAAAGTGAGACTTAGATCAAAACTAAGCTCATCTAAGTTTTATGGCCCTGGGGCCTGGGATTTTTATTCCTCCTTTTGACTTTATTGGGTTTTTAAAGATTTTTTAATTCTTTATTATTTTGATTTTTTTTAAAAAAAAATCGTTTTGAGGAAGCTGGATGGTGAACAACTTACCGATCAGGTTTGCCATAGAAATATTTAATATGATCGATATTTTTGGTCGTAAATTTAACTATTCATTAATGAGGAAAAAGTCCAAATATTTTAGCTGTATTATTTGAATACTTACCGTCTACATCTTTATACAAAGCTCTTCATGACAAGGAGGTTGAAACAGTCTGGTAATGACGACAACTATTCAGACATCTTAACGTTAACCCATTAGGGCTTCCATGAAAAACCCCTTCCTATATTTTTATCCATGGCCATGTCTGTCATCACATTTTCAAATATTATCTATCATTGTCAGCATGGTCAAATCACGTTAATGTTACGAAAATGGAATGACATTTGGTATGATTTTATTCCAATACGAGGAATTTCTAAACCTTTCAAGTCTAGATCTACCCCAACCTCGCATCCTCACCCCAAACACACACACTTGCGTTCACTCACTTTCAGACACAGAAGTCAGTCATGCAGAGAAAGATTTATATTAGTCAACAAAACAAAGAAATGAAATAAATTTGAATTACAAGTTCATGTATGTACATACTCAAAATCTATCTACACATGTAATTACTGCATGACATCTTGCATTAAATTTAGTATTATTACTTATAGATTGCTTATATAGTAAATGATAAGAATTAAGATATGATATAGCTTTACGGTTTGCAAGTCAAGATAAACTGTCCAATCTTTGTCTACAATGGCGTCTGTCTATTATGTAGTGTTTATCACTCTAGTAATTTTACATAGCAACCTTAGTTCCGCCCTTGGAGGTAAGAAAACGTTACTCTGTCAAATTTTGCTTGAAACTTTTAAGTAAGTGTTTGGTCAAATGCATCACAATCAAGGAATTAACATTCTCGCGATACTTCAATTGACTGAATGAAACATCACTATCATCGCATACAAGTGTCGTATTGTAGTTTTTGAAATTACTGGTTGGATGTAAATATGGGCTAATTTAAATATTCATAAATTATTCATGACATATTATTTTTACTTTAGCGGGTAGATGTAAATGCAAAACGATTTTGTAAACTTTGTACATTGTTTATATAATTTTTAAACTTACATGTACAACACGATTTAATGTAAAACAACTGCTTGGTTATACACGCATACAGGTTTTTTTTTCAAAATATCTTGAAGGTCGCAGTTCCGACTGTCCTCACCCATGCGTCGTGAACGGTCACCATTTCTGCTACCCCCCTCCCTGTCCCCCACCGGCCTGCGCCGACCCTATCTACGCCCCGGGTCAGTGCTGCACCCTGTGTCCGGATGACTGCCCCCACGGAACCTGTAAGATCAACAACAGGACCATGTGTTACCCCATACCCTGTCCCCACCCGCCGTGTAAGGATCCCGTCACCACCCCCGGGGATTGCTGTCCACACTGCCCCTCAGGTATGCATTATGCGAGTATACTGTTTTTAGTATTATAGTTACATGCACATTTATAACTTGATTCCATCAGTTGTCATATTGCATATATACACTTTGGTTTTGATTATAATTTCACGAAGATCGTTTGTAATTACAATTATATGCTGGCTAAAGAGAAAGATTAACTCATATTCATTATACATGTATATACATATGTATATTTATTTTACAAATATCACAATATTGCCACAACCAGCAAACCGCCACTGAATGCAATAAAAATTAAAGTCAATAAACATTAAAGAAAAACGCTGCGCCAATTAAAAAATATGATAAATACAATTTATTTAAACTTAGTAACAATATCCTTTTCTAAGAAAGACAACTCCCACTTTTTTCCAATTTTCATTTTGGGAATTTTTTTAAAGCAAGATTTTATATCACTCTGAGTGCACATGTATATACTTCTACTTTGCAATAGCATACTTACTGTATTATTATATACAACTCCTTTCAGAAAAGGAGACACAGAAGAAAGAGGATTGCCCTCACCCTTGCACCATTGGGGGACAGACCTACTGCCACCCCATACCCTGCCCCATGCCGCTGTGTGACGACCCAGTGACCAGTCCAGGGGATTGCTGCCCACGCTGTTAATCAATGTTAATATCAATTGATGTTGATTTTAATTAAACAGTCGGATCGAGAAAATAAAAAAAATCTGTAAACATTCTAGCTTAACAAAACAATGATTTAGCTGGCTTGATACACCTATAGTACACGTATGTCACAGCTAATTAGAAACAGGACTGACACCCCCCCCCCCCCCCCGTCTTTCCAACCCTTAAACCGAAGTACATATATACATCCAGACCCCCAATATAAATTATACTGTTGATATTCAGTGATCGGGACCTGTTTGATTACATGTACACTCGATGTATATCGGTTTACTTGCACGCATTTCTCATTTAAAATAATTCTATTTTGCTTTTGATAATTGCTTTATGCGTGCGACATGTATTTCGTAGAAGATATCCATATCATATTTTAAAATATCAACAGTTATATCATAATTCATGCACGTGAAATTAAAGAAATTGTAAGTTTTCAATCAAAGAGATTCAAATGCCCTTGGCTCTAAATCGGTGACATGTACACTCATGTAAATGTATAATGAAATACATTTTAGATACAAGAGAAATATAAAAAAATGTTTGCATGATTACATGTACATCAGGCATGTTTTATCAACATGATAACTTCCTTTGGTGATTCGTAACGACTTTAGGGACAACAATTTAATCATTCGAGAAAAATAATTTTATTTAAGTATTATATAATTAAGTTTGATATATACATATAACCCGCTTAAACAGTTTTAAAATTTCATACATGTATACAGATTTATGTTTTATGAACGTAAGTCAGTGGCGTAAGAAGCAAATTGAAAGTGTGTGTATGTGTGTAGATTGGGGGGGGGGGGGGGGCTAGACCGTTCCAGAAATCTTAACTAGCCAAAAAAAAAGGGGGGGGGGGGTCGAGAGGTATGTGTACATGTAGGGTTATGTCTAACTTTGCAAAACAAAAAAGTGGGCTCAAGTCGCCCCCTACCCCCCTCCCCCCACCCCACCCCCCAAATTACATGCATTTTACTTTCGGCAATATCCGCGCGCGGGAATCTAGCTACGTTCTGTTAGTATAGCCCGTAAATTAAAGATAAAAGTTTGCACTAATGGAATTTTTTTTGTTGTTGACTCATGAAGTTAGTGAAATGATGAACATAGTTACAATCAATGTGTAAATGTTGAATAATCAATATACAGGGGCGTCGGAAGGTATTTCATATTGGGGCGGCGGATTTGATCCCGGATCCGGTGTCCAGATCTGACTTGAAATTTATATAATAATTGGTATACTTTTATAACATTATTATTTTATTTTATTGCCGTTTATATGATGGCCCTATGATAAACAAAACAAAGTTGAATGTGATGTTTGTTAATTTTCGTTTCATCACAATAAAATTAACTAAGATAACACAACTCACAAAATTAATATCAAAGAAGTTTACATGCAAGCACTAAATGTCTATTCAACTACATATATTAGCACTATAATGTCTTCAACTTATCAGTCTATTAGAACATCGATATTTCTTTAATGCTGAACCGCACCTATCTAATTAATGCCCTGTTAATTGTCAACACGCGCCTGGAACAGGTAACTGTACCCTGGTTTTGCTTGTGTAAATAATAGAGTTCACACTTCGCCGCTCCATTGAACACGGATCGCCGTTAATATGATCGCCGCTCCAATAAACACAGAACGCCGTTACAGAAATTTATTTCAATTTTTTACAAAATATTGGGGCAGCGAGCGCCGCCCCTGCCGCCCCTGTTCCGACGCCATTGATATATGGTAAATTATCCTAATTATAATTCTGAGAACGTGACTTTCGTCCGGAAAGTTTTGCTTGGTTTTGCATTTTATCTTTCATGTGTTTACTTCCGAGTACTACTGTCACCTGAAATTCGACACGAATTTTGCATTTCGAAACAAGTTTTGCGCTAGATCTTAACTCCAGGATGGTCTGATTAATAATAAATGGTAAGTAAATTTTGTTCAATGAAGCATTTATATAACTATATTCACTAGAAACAGTTAAAAGAAGTATTCTCTGCAACGGTTTATGGTCAAGGTTTCAACATGACCTCAACTGGTTTTTCATTCAGTATTAAGTGGGTTTTTTACGCATATTTGCATTATTCTACCACAGAAATATGATATATAAACAGTTTATATTTAAATTTATAATGATTATCATGATGAATATGTATTCATTTTTTGGTGTTTTTTTCGGGGGGGGGGGGGGGGGGGGGGGAGGAGTGTCTACATTCCTTTTATCAGCTGTTTGTCAGCTGTTTATCTTGATTATAATATATTGACAGCTGATTGAGCTTTTTATGTTTGAGTAACAGATAAAACAGGTGTATATTTCTTCAAAAATATGTCAACATGATTAATTTCATGCATTGACTTTTACATAAATACCATATTTCTTATAGCCTGTGAGTACGTGGCCACTAAGATTGGCCGCGCTCTGGGCATCACCAAAGATGAGGAATCATCATCTAAGAGGAAGGCGAACTGTTCCAGTAAATCGGGACAAGAAAAGTACCGTCCCCTGAATGGTAAACATCTTTTTTCTTGTTCTAGAATTTGACCTAGATCTTTTTTGTTGACCTGAATGTCAAAATTGTCGAAACTTGAGACTTGATGAATGGCACAATACCATACTCTTGATTTTAAATTGTCACATTTAAGATGCACATATCTTTTATGGAAGAATTCTTAAACTTGCAACCATTCTAAAACTCATCCTTTTAAATTGATTAAATTTCAATATTCAAAATTTGAATAGGTATTGAACTGATATTTATCATGAGAAATTGATTCTAAAAAGCTAAAAAAAAGAAAGTAAGCCCATCTTTTGTTTTGATACTAACTTATTAATGTTCATTTTTTAATTGATTTTGACATCATGACTGTGTTTGAGAGAGAGAGAGAGAGAGAGAGAGAGAGAGAGAGAGAGAGAGAGAGAGAGAGGAGGGGTGTTACTAGTAAATGATTTCATTTACAAAATTGAAACTTTATGTTATACATGTATTTATGTTTTTAGAAGATGGTGTTTCTTCTGAGGGAATAGTTCACAGAGAGAAACCTGTGTGCAATAAACAGTCTGGATGAGGCTAAAGAGGGACAACTCCGCTTGTCCTTAAAATGCTGAGATGAACTACTTTCTGCTGGAGATTTACTTTTCCCTGTTTGTACAACAGAGTGAATGACTGTCAGCTGTAAACATAGTCAATATGGAAGCTGGCTAAGATGCTGCTAAATCTGTAGCAGAAATAGTCATTCTTTACTTTTTTCCAGACTTCTACTTGTATCAAAGAAACAGATATATTATTCTATACATTGCTTGTACAAATTATTCATTCATACAAAGGTAGATCAAATCTGTATGGCTCTCAGGGATAGGGTTTGATGGATGAAGGAGAGGGGGGGGGGGGTGGTAGGGCCTGAAATTTTAAAGGTTAGTGAAGCATTTACCATTTTTTTTAAGGGTTGATTGAATTGTGAATGTGTTGGGCGAGAAGTGTGAGATAAAAAATCCACAAGCACCTAGATCCACCGACTATTCACAGAAATTTGTTATTACTATTTGGCAAAAATTAATTTAAATTTTCTCAGGAAATTTTGCTCTGTGATCAAACAGACTGTGCTGGCTGTGTTAAATTTTTAATATGTTCAGATTATAAAATACATGTGGTTGCCAATATTAAATGCTTTAGTTACATGTAACACATCATTCATTTTTCGATGAAAGCTTAATTAGAAAATGTTAGTTGAAAACACTATGATCTTGTTATTGTTGACTGCGGTGACACTTGCTCATATTTTTACTACATATAAATTATTGAAATGTTGATTTGCTTTTAGTTATAAGAAAATGCAGGTTTTTTTTAGGTTACACATGTATATCTCCTCTCTCTACATACCAATCCATGTCAAAGAGAACTACATGCATGAATACTACACGTCAATCATCTAAAATCTTGCTTTAATTTCTTTTTATTATATTAATGTATAGTGTTAATAATTTTTAACAATATTTAACAAATGTATATAAAAAATTATGAACATTGCACAGACAATAATTTGTGACAACATTTTATTGTTTTATTCTAGATATTGTACGTCGTACAGTTTTAAGTGTCTATGATAAGTCAGATTAAAACATGATCAGAGTTAACATGGTGTCTGACTTTGATGTTTATTTCACTTAATGAATGAAACAATAAAATATACCAAACACAATTTCTGAGTTTTCAGTTCAAACATTTTCATGACCCTTAGATTAAGGATCAAAGAAATGATGCAGTTTGTTTGATGTCCCAAAGTTTTCAATGGTAATGTTTAATTTGAATAATATTATAAGCCAAGGTTTAGTGGTTGCATGTTGTCATTTTACTAAATTGTCCCCCCCCCCACCCTTCAATAAAAAAGGTAGCGACAGTTAGCAGAAACATTTGATCGAAACTAGATACAAATGCATTAACATACAGTCATGTATTACAATACCTCATAACCCATGAGCAGATCTAAAAAGGTTTGGGGAGTCAGCAGGATTTGTGTGTGTCTTGACCCCCCCCCCCCAACCACCACACGCACGCAGCACAGTAACTAAAAATAGGCCTCAACCTTCTCCCTCTCCCCTTGCAAACAAAAAGTAAAGTTTTTAACCTTGGATCCCCCTGGGATAATATTCTGGATCCGCACATGTAATCCACGTTGTTTATTTGGTTTTCAGAAAATTAGACGAAAAAAAAATTATATGGGATCTTATGTTTCGATTATGATGTTACAGGCACGTAGCATGGGGGGGGGGGAGGGTGCCCCCCCCCCCCCCCACACCTTTTTGCGCCCCCCGATTAAAATTTTCAGGTTTTTTAAGAGAAACCTTTTTCCTTTTGCTTTGTTTTTTTGTTTTGTTTTTTGCTAGTCACGATTTTTTGAACGAGTCTGCCCCCCCCCCCCCCCACTTTCAAAAACGATGCTACGTGCCTGTGTCATTAAAATAAAAACTAATGCAGCTTTTGACTGTTTTTTAAACAGACTGCATGAAGTTAGATACACTTAAAGCGCAAATTGTATTTCAATGACTGATTTTATTAATGCATGTGCGTTATGGTCATGCATGGATTAAGTGGCTGTGGGTGGGTGAGAGGTTGTCCCCCCCCCCTCCCCTGATAATTTCAGACATCTAGAAATTAAGTGTCCGATTGACACTGTCATTATAATATTTACAATAGGAATATATGCATTAGTATTTACAATAGGAATATATGCATTTTGTGGTCACAAGCTTATTTTAATTGTTAAAACTGAATAAAAAAATATGTATGCCCCCCCCCCCTCACAGAAATACGTGCAAATATATATAAACATCATCTACGATTTGTCAATGCCATAATTCGAACTAATTATGAAGATGGATATATAGCAATGTCAGAATTTTTTATCTGTTTAATTATACAAGTCTATATATATATATTGCTTATGCATATCAGCATGCTTTTTTGATAAATGTATTTTATAAACTTATACACTTGCTGATAATGAATCAAGCGATGCCTTGTCTTAGTGATTTTGTATGCGCGGACTTAAAGGTTGGGGGGGGGGGGCCTGGAATACGAAAATTTATTATATAAATTGACATAGTAAAATTATCGCAAATTATTTATATGTCTCGGACCCCCCTGGCAAACACAATTATCGTTCGGACCCCCCACCCCCCTGAAAAATTTTCTGGATTCGCGAATGTCTTGATAGTACATTTTGTAGATTGCTTGCACATGCGTGGGTGTATCCGGAAGGGAGGGTCGGTCCAGAGACCCCCCCCCCCCCCCTTGGATGTGAAATTTATTAAATTCACATAGTAAATTAATTGGAAGACGGCCTTGGACCCCCCCCCCCCTTCTCCCGGCAAAAATAATTATCCCTTATACCGCTCTTTCGATCCTGAAATCACTACTGTCCATTCTTGCCAATTTTGAATTTTGCACACTGCTTGCTCATTACATTTATATAGTTACTAATTTTTAGTTTGATAAATCAAACGGAATCCCATAACAATGTTGAGTTGACATTCTGTATTAGCTATACCAATAAATTAATAAAATGATGCTATTCATTTCATATTGCCCTTTGCCAAAATTTAGATTGTTTATCATCAACATTTCTACACGAATTATCAATTTTTTAACATTAACATTTCCATACGCGACTGATCAAAATCGCCGCACGAAAAATGAGTATTGCTCAAATATCAATATATTAATTCTATTTGACTATCACAGTATATGTACATGTATCTACATGTATAT